>NC_140223.1:36643293-36828293 GCF_951802725.1 Rutilus rutilus
AAACATTTTTAATTAAATAATGTATAAAAGTGAGACTGACTTGCAAGGAGGAGAACTGAGAGAAATGTATGTGACGGCCCTCAGCTAGGAAGACAAAGACTCTAGGCTGACTTTTAACAGGTAAAGCTCACGAAACCTCTCAAGAACTTGTCAAAATCTGTTACTAAAGGGACATGTGATGGAAAAAATAAGCTTTTGCATTCCCTCTCAAAACTTTCCTCCCATCTCATATTTCCTACCTTCACTATGCCGTAAGTTTCACCCCCAAATCAAAAGACATAAAATAAGAATAATTAATTATTTTTCCCAGAAAAACTTTATTACACCAATGGGAAACTAATAAGAACCACTATTGGGAGGGGAAATGCAATTATTTGTTCTGAAAATAATATCACCATGCAAAATGATTCTTAATGCAATCTTTGGTGCAAAATCTTTTTATGTTTTCTGTTGATTTCGGGGTGAAACGAGACCTGGTCTTGTTTCATGAGCTTCACCCTTAGATTTTATTAAGCATGTTCAGCAGTTATAAGGATTCGGTGCAACAGTTCATCTCAGAACAGAAGACTATCTCAGGACTTCTGCTTTTCTCGGGTCCTGACTGAGGAGGTATATCCTGTGTTTTTCCAGTTGTGCTCCTCGAGAGGGTTTTCGGAGCCAAGGCAAGAAAGGCGATGAAGGCCTTTAATGTTCGATGAAGGGAGATTTCAGCTCACTCACCCCTAAGGCCATAGGAAGACAAGGGTATATTCAATCAAACGCTGCGATGTGCATTAAAACCAGTAGTTAGATGTAATGGGTGCAGTGCATTCAGAGCATTGTCATGAGGAGAGCAGATGAGGAATGTCACAAGTCTGTCAGGCATTTGAGATGAGCATTGAGTGGAAGTTTTGATACATTAATATGACACCAGGTCAGTGCATTTAAGACATTCTCAGAGTCATTATGTGTGGACTGAGGTTTGGTGAGAGGCGTCCCAGTTTGGGTTAGTGGGCGTGAATGTCCAGGCCTTGTCCTATGAGGGGTTCGGCGGGGTGGCTGTGGGGGGGTGGGTGGAGCAGCATGGCAGTGTGGGGGCCGGGGTAGGGGTGCAGGGACGGGCCGGCGTGGGGGTATCCCGGCTGGGGCAGGAGGGCCCCGGGGTAATCCGTGGGCAGGGACGGCATTCCCTGAAGCCCTGACAGTGGAGGAAGAGAGAAAGAGTCAGTCCTGAGAACAGGTACATCACCCTAGTCTTACAAAGGAAGTGTTCGCACACAACCAGCCTGTTTAACTGCTTTAGATGATGTCATGTGTTGGACTGACACAGAATAAGGTAGTGAAAAAACCTGTCAACACCCCCAAAGCTTCACAGTCCTATAGCTCATCCTGGGTCGACATTTCATTCAGTAACATTAGGCAGTTTTGATTTATGTTCTTAAGCAATGCTTCTATCGTTTGTTTCTGCTGCATCTTTCCCTTGTTTTTGGATCTGGATATTCACTATTCTTTCAGAAGATGCGTAATAGCGCCCCCTACCGTATAACAGTGGAAACATGGAAAACTCGTCACAAGAGGGGAAACTATGGACCCCTATCATACACCCGGTGCAATGCAGCATCAGGCGCGACGCAAGTGTGTTTTGCTAGTTTCAGCCCAACGCAGTTTTCATTTTCACGTCCTGCGCCACATTGTTTAAATAGCAAATGCATTTGCGCCCATTTGTGCGCCATTTGTCGTTTTCTGGTATGAAAACAAGGTTTGTTCAGGTGCATTGTTGGCGTGTTTTTTGAGGCAACTGAAGTTGACCAACTGAAATCTGGTCTAAAGATAATGAAGCTAATGACGCAATTGTTTTTTTTTGTTATTTAAAGAACGTGTCAGTAATGTGCGCCTATAGGCGGGTCCACAACGCGCGTATACTTTGTCCCGTAGATGGTCTACTTGCGCACTTTAACCTCGCGCACAAGCAGAGCCATTTCCTCGCTAGAGAAGCGTTCCGTTTTTTCACTTGCAAATTCCTCCATGGCGCGAGCGCAACTGGCTTTTAAAGGGAATGGGAGATGAGACTCTGATTGGTTTATTGCACGTTACGCCCAAAACACACCCATTACTCGTTAAGAGAATAGGGACAACCCTTTTAGACCATGCGCCGGGAGCGCCGACCATTTTTCCTGTCGTTAAACTAGCAAAAGTGGATTCGGACACGCACTGAGTGCACTTGAGCTGTGCACCTTAGACCATGAGCTTAGATCGTTAAAATAGAGCCCTAAGAGTTCATTTTGAATACAGTATATGCTGCTTCAGACATCACCCTCAATATACTTTTTGCCCCCCAAGTACAAAAGAGAAACTTTGAAAGTAATGCTCTCACCTGCTGTCCTAAGACCTAAATGAGTCTGAGCATCCAACCCATACCCTCCAAGAGCCGCCCCCTCTGGACTGTACGGGGCACCCTGGCCTAAAACACACACACACACACACACACACACACACACACACACACACACACACACAAAGATATGTGTTATTCAGTGCAGAGAGCCACAAATGTTGATTTACTATACAATCAGAATGTAAAACAAGTCCTAGATAAACATGCAAAAATGCAGAATAACTTTATTTTACCTGAGCGATTTGATTGGTCAATCATTGGCTGGACTATTCTGCGTCTGGCATTTATAAACCTGAGCAAGGACAGCAGGAGCAAACACACGATTAGAACAACAGGAACAAATCGTTTTGATGAATGCAACAATAGCTGACCAAAGAACCACAATTTAAGAACCACATTTCATGTCAATACAATTAGAATATGTGAATCCATTTTACATTAAAAATGCAGAACAAAAAAGTAAATAAAATAAAAAAAAAACTAAAATTTTAATTATATTTCACACATTTTAACTTTGAATTACATTGCTCATGATTGTAAATATGCCCAGATGAAGGCAGGTAATGAGAGCGGCTGATTATTAGTGAAAGAGAGCGATTACTAACCAGTTGTTGACCTGCAGTATGGTGAGACCCGTGTCTAGGGAGAGCTGTTTCTTCTGTTCTTCAGATGGGTACGGGTGCTGAGAGAGGACAAAAGGTTTGTAATGTAATTAAGGTTAGGTTATTGGTGTGACCTTTGAGAGCACACAAAAATAGGCAGCTGCACTGTTACACAGGCAGTGCTGGGGGTTTCATATTTACATACTCAGATTACTTCCTGAAAATAACAAGTAAAGTAAGGCGTTCATTTTTGAATTTGCACCATTATTTAGTTAGAATTAGTTAGAATTATATTTGCAACAATGTAGATTACAAGTAATACAATAATGTAACTTGTTGCCTTTAAAATAAATATAAAAATGCATTTAATTATAAACATGCTCCTCAATAATGGTTACTGGTTACATGTGGAGGCTTGATTAAATATTAAGGAATTTGGAATTTGACCATATATATATATATATTATATATATCTCACCTTTGTTACCTGCTATTATACCACCTTTGTTACCTATTATTTTTATTCTTGTTATTATTAGTAACTTCTGGATATTCTGCCATTTGTAATTACAGATGCATCATTAGTTGGCAATTACCATATGCTCATTACCATATCTTTAAAAGCTTTACTCATTTCAACTGCGCTCAGCTATGCAATATTAGGCCTAACCATCAAAGAGCTCATAAATTCATATTTCACAGATATTAACTTGAGATGGTCAATAAAGTCAATCATTTTTGTTACACCTTTTCCAAGCCTTTTATCACTTCTTTCTAGCTTTCCTGTGTTGTCTTTGTTATCTTTCTTCAAGCTCCGTTCTTTGTTTTTCTGCCACCAATGTAACCATACTTTTCATCACAATAAATAAAAAAAAAGAGTTCACTCTTATTTACTTCATGTAACTTATTTATTACTATGCTGCTAATTTTCTCTCTCTCAGCAGAACACAAAAAGAAAAGTGTTCAAGTATGTTTTTAACTGTAACTGGATTGGTTTTCTATCGTACCGACAGGTGCTGAAAAAGCCATGCTCTCATAATGTTCGTTGCAACTTTGGGAAAGATTCCTCTTTTCTTGTTGTTTCGTCTGTCTCTGTCCGTTTCGTCTTCTTCTCCTGTGCTGGGCGACGCCACACTCCCATCCAATCCATCACCTGAAACCCCACAATGAAATATCCCATCAGATAATAACAGGACGCTAGTCACTCGAATTAAACATGCAACAACGTAGCATACTACTACTGGAAACATTCATTACTGTTTATACAAATCACTAAATATTTGAATAGAACAGTATGCAGTGTAAACAGTACTTGATTGTGTGTAAAATGGCTACCGGCATCACTGCAGTTCTCTGCGCTGTGCGAGGTGAGGCCACAGGAGGCGCTCGGGGTGCCCGAGGGGGTCGACACACACTCATCTGGGTCCCGCAACCAAGACTGATTCTAGATCAGAGGAACACACACACACAGTAAGAGGAAACAACCAAAGACTTTAGATACAGAAAGACGCTGCACTCATATTAGTATGAATGGGAGAAAGGCAGAATATCTGGCGGAACAAGCCTATTCTTCTAAATAAAAGAGCCAATCGCTGATTGATAAAGTCATCAGATCGTTAGAAGCTCCGATTGCTATAGAAACAGTCAGTGTTTTGAGACGTGTGCAGGAACGCACATGCGCATTGGCTGGTCTAGCATGAAAAATAAAAAAAAATTAATGCTATTTGAGCATAAATACTCACTGCTGCATTTATTCCCAGACAGCACCATAGTGTCGGCCCAGATCCGGCCCACATCTGGTACGCATTGAATCCACATGTACCAGATGTGGGCCGGATCTTGGCCGACACTATGGTGCTGTCTGGGTACTCACTGCATTTATACTCACTTCTGTGTATGTGTGTGCGTGTGTGTGTGTGTGTGTGTAATGCAATGCAGAGCACAAATTCAGAGTATGGTACACCATACTTGGCTACACGTCACTTTCATAAGAAACAACATTTATGAGAGAGTTCATGTCAGATTTTGTTGCTGATTTGAAATATGTTATTTAATAGACCTTATTCAGAGCAGCGCCATGACATATGAAAGCGAGGCTGCGAGGGAAAGACTTGCTGTGTTTTCAATGGCATCCACTGTATAAAGCGTCCAGATCAGTTTTTTGTCTACTGACATTTCTTGGAAAGATATTTTTGCAGTGTTTCGACACTGATGGCGCTGCTGTGAATATGGTCTACAGTGAGTTCAGCAAGCAGCTTTTGAGATTTCAGGATTCACATTCAAGTGGACAGGACTTATATATGGCATATATGGCTGCCGAGTGAACAGACTTTCTTTGGAAGGGACTTTGAAATCACGAACACCCTGGACTCACTTGTTCTGACAGATTGGTGCAAGAACCAGTGAAATCTTCCATGTCAGATTTGGATCCCCCGTCCCGGTCCTCCAGCACCAAATCAGTGGGCATCTTGCCCTTTAGACAGGTGATGTAGCGATGACAGAAATTATCGCAGAGGTCATGAACCTATAAGAGAAAACAGACTCGTTGACATCCAGTCATTCTGAAAGAATGTTAATGCTGCTTTTTCATATTCAATAAAAGTACCGAGAGAGAGAAGGCTTGGTTTCAAAACATGCGAAGTTTCAATTTCAACACGTTTTAATATGGGGAAGCGTGAATGAGATTTTATGAAGGATATCATGAAATAAGGAAATAGAAATGATAAAAAAATAATAAAAAGGGGTTTGAAATGACATGAGGTGAATCAATTTTAACAGGATTTTCATTTAAGAAAAATCACACACAAAACGCAATATCTGGAAACTGAAAAAATTACAAAAGTACCCAGAAAGCAATTTTCAAAAAGCAAATTCAAACATAGTCTAAGCTAAAATAAGGCAAAATTTGGGCTGTCAGTGAAAATGTAATAGATGTCTAAACCATAGCCCAAGAATAGACTAAACCAAACACCTTGTTATCACTGTTGACTTTGCTTACATGATAATACATGTATCATACATCTCGCAGGTTATTTTGGCAAAAACGATGTGACCAAATTCAAGGTTATTTTGCCTGTGGGTTATTTTCTGGGTAACCCAGAAGTGGGTTTCTCATATAGCCGGACTATATCTGGTTTACAGTATAGTTAACCTAGACTGTGAAATGATAGCTATTGCTTGCTGGGTAACCAAATGTACCATGGTATGATGGGATTTTCTGACATGGTATCAAGGTAATAGCATGTTTTTGGTCATGTGCTACCATAAAACAATTTTTTACAACATGTACCATAATAATGTTCTTTGAAGTAATTGATATTACCATCTAAATATTACTGTTATCATCAGTACTGATAATATATTACCATAAAGTGCCATATTATTCTCATCTGATACCATCACTTTATCATTGTTTCACCATATTGCTTTATTGTAAGGGTAATCTATAAAAACACTCATTGTGTAATACAGGAGACAACACATACCTTTTCTAGCTCTAATAGATGAAACCGTAGAACTTGAATGGCCTGGATCATCTGTGCAAAGAGATCATATGGTTAAAAAATGGTTACACCCTTTGCAAAATTACATGAAGCCATTTATTTTTTAAAGCTTATGTATATTATTTTACCAGATTATCCAGTTCTGGATTTGATGAAAAGATGGGTTTCTCTGATCGAATCTAAAATAGTGAACAGAAGAAAAAAAATCATTAGGCAGCATTAGGTCACATTTTACATTTTAAACTAGACAAGGAGTTGCAGATCCCTATGTCACATTTTTTGGATCACATTTTTTGGTCCCCATGAGGAAAACAGCTTATAAATCATACTAAGTTATGCTTATTACTTTTCTATGAGGGGTAGGTTTAGGGGGAGGGGATAGAATATACAGTTTGTACAGTACTTTAAAAAATCATGGTTTCCTTAAAAATGAAAACCCAACATGAGTTACTCACTTGTTTGGCAAAGACTGCGATATCATCGTTGAACGAGTCAGAGGAGCAGACGTCGCTGTGATTGGTCATGCCGTGGAGGTGGGCGGAGTTTGACATGGAGGCGGAGTCTCGAGGTGAGCAAGTGGCAAGTTCACACTTTTCAAATACCAGAGCCAGGAGTGGAAACAGAGGATGACTGCAAATCAACACACACTAAATTAGACAGTGTAAAACAACACTGCAGGGTAAAAAATGCAACACAGCTAATGCTGCCTAAGAATGATTGATTTATGTGATGAGCACAAATGAATGCCACCGCAATGTCAGAATCATTACGGCTTTTCTTGAAGGGTGAAGGGTGTAATAGTTTTGATATTACATCCTTTCTTCTATCTCAGATTAATGTGGATAGATAACTATAAGTAAACTATTTGTAGGTTGACTTGGCTAAAATGTGAATTTGAAACATTGTTGTTTGTTTGAGTAGCCCAACACAGCAACACTGGCTCAACCAATGGCGTGAGTTTGGGGCCGGACCAACTGTTGGTCTGACCAATGGGAGTGTTTGGAAAACCTGTCCGAAAACAGTAATTATTTTTGCAATTCCATTTAGTGCCACTAGTGGTGCGAAAATGACACACTTTTTTAATTGTGAATTGTGAATGGACATTGTAGTTTGTAAACATTGTATGTTGAAAAAACAGCCTGTCTGAAAATACTAAATTGTGGGGGGTTTTGTGCTGACAATGTTTTTTTTTATCATTCTCAGTGGTAGCACTTGAACACTAAAATACATAAATTACATCGTTTAACTCTTTCCAAGCCATTGACAGATATTTCCATCATTTATGAGACAATGCTTCCCCGCCTTCCTCGTGTTTTTACTGTTATATGGTAGGGGGCGCTATAACACATCTTCTGAAAGTGTAAGCAATATCATATATAAGAAGTGAGTACTTCTGAAATAAGCAATATCATATATAAGAAGATGCATATGTAAAATAATGCGATCATCAACATTAAACAGCATATAAATCAAACCTAACGGTACCGAATTAAATATCGACCCAGGAAGCTTTGGAGGTGTTGATGGACTCGATCTACTCCATCTATGTTTTGATCATCGTTCTGAATCCGATATGAATGTAGTCTTAAAAAAAAAAAATGCTTTTTTTAGAAACTTACCCACATTCTATATGAAGCTATAGAATAAAGCGGGTTTAAAAGCAGAGGATCTGTTCTTTCTTTTGATATATTGCACGTTCAGATATTCATACAACAAAATATTCTGAGGGACATGAAATATTCTGAGGGAAAATGATCAAAAATGCTAACTTTTTTCAAAAAAAAACACTGACGAGGAAAGAGTTAATACCTAATGCACACCTTTACTTATTCATTTTGTTGCCCTTGAACTAAAATACTTTGTATCTTCATCAGAAACTAAAAAAAAAAAAAAAGAGAGAAAGAGATGTGTCTAGCCATATGGTTTGATTTACCCTAAAAATAGGCCTCATGTGAAAAAGTGAAAAATACTGTGTGATTAATTAAACTTCAAGTGAGCAAAATCACTTGAACTTGTACGATGCCACAATTACAAATTCATGAAAACCAGGCAGGATTTGAAGGCTAAATATGCAGCGCTCCTCCATGTTTGGTGTGAGGAAACAGATGGTGACTCTCACCCGTAGATCAGGTCCCGGTGGTGTTTCAGGGAGTCGGGCACCGTGTGGCCGTAGTGATGCGGAGGAAGTGACCTCATGACGTCCCGGTACCCTCCCACAGGCATGCCGTCAGAGCCTGGGTACTGCACCAACTCCTCATACTAGACACGGAGACACAGGACGAGACAAAACTCGAAGATAAGACATGGCCTAATTCAGCCTTATGTTAGTGAGAACTGTGCTGTGTGTGTGTGTGGTGGGTGGGATATGAGTTTATACAGCATTGACTGTGCAGTTGAGTATGAGAGGCTGTTTGAAGTCGCTGATAATTGTATCTCCTCCTTAATAAACACTGGATGCGGAGAGGCTTTGATGTGCGATTTTTCAGTGTGCCAAACAACATTCACCCAGGGACATAAACTCCACAGAAAACTGATTTATAATTAACAGCCTTACATACAATTACATAAAGTCATCCAGCCTTCATTTTTATACTAATTAGGTGATTTTAAAGTGATCTTTCTGATTAATGCTGTAGTCAGATATATGATCAGAAAAACTGAACAATGGGACAGCTTTCTGAGTAATCAATAATCAGAAAAACAAACTATAAAATACATTTGAAACATTTCCAGTGACTGCTCACCTATTATTCAGATGGACGTTGTAGTATCATTACTAATAGGCCTTAATAGTGTAGGCCTTTGTTAATAATCAGGCTTTTCTGTAGCATATAAACCATGCTCATATTCTTATGCTCAACGTAGCATGAAAATCTTTTTAGCGCACTATACGTTAACACCAGTTTCATTTGGCTCGATTTTTGAAGTTGCGAACGAGAACGAGAGAAAGCAATTTTGGGTTTCGCAGTCTTTTAAAATATGTCCAATGAACACGCTGTTATGAATATATATATATGTATTATATGTGAAACTAATAATTAGTGCATTGGCTGCTACCAACTCTCATAATAAAATAAATTAACCAAAAATTTAAAAAATTATAAGTAGGTCTATTATGGACAATGTAAGAATTTAAATTCAAAGTCACATGACCAGTGTTACTACAATTCGATAAGAAGCAGTTAAACACATAAAGGATCAAAAGTATTAAATCTGATGAACGTTTTTTGCAGTGCTGGTGATCAGTACTTTAACACTTTATAATAACTTTCATTTTGACAGACATTATAAGTAGCTTTAATATATTCGGTAACACTTTACAATAAGGTTCATTAGTTAACATTAGTTAACATGAACTAAGAATGAACAATACTTCTTCAGCATTTATTAATATTAGTTCATATTAATTTCAACATTTACTAATACATTATTAAAATCAAAAGTTGTATTTGTTAACATTAGTGAATGCACTGTGAACATGAACAAACAATGAGCCGCTGGATTTTTATTAACTAACATTAACAAATATTAATAAATACTGTAACAAGTGTATTGCTCGTTGTTAGTTCATGTTAGTTAAAACTAATGAACCTTATTGTAAAGGGTTACCATACATTCATATATAAAGCTGGATTCTATTGACGGAAATATCATCAAACTTTAATGCACACACTGTATTTGAACTGGTAATCACATAATGACTATTAGTGTGAATAATTCAAGTTATCATAGACAAACTGCAGTATCAGTTTCAAACCAGCTGAATATATTTAAATATAAAAACCACATATGTGCAACGCCGTATGCTGCAGCAATGCTTTTTTACAAATAAATGAGTAATGAATGTCTACTTTACTAAAACTCAGACGTGATATAGAACAGCACGTAAAATATATCCCATTTATTTTGTGGAATTTAACAATAAAAAAATATTCTTAATGTTGTTGCAGGGACTGATATAAGAGCTTGTGTTTGAGATCGCACAGACAGACTGATGCCAAATTAACAGGATCTTAACTACCATTTGAAGGAAGACACAGAACACCAGAAGAATTTCCATTTGGCCGCTCACTGTAGCACAAAAGTTGACCTACTTACCCACTTCATCTGCCTTTCCACGGCCTGGCTTTCTACACTCAATCTGAGGCTGGCCTTCTGCTGCAGTTCTCAAGACAACTCATTGATTTCAGTGAGGAGAAACTACTGCAATCTTTGTAAACTCAACTGTCTTCCAAATAATGTAGGCTTGGCTACATGAAAATTATTGAAAATATTAACAATATATTTTTTTTTCTTACTATTTGAATGCACGAATCTATTAAACGTTACGTAACAGAATAAGGTTTACAACTGAATTAATAATGTAAGTTATTATAAAGCGTCAGCCAAAAATCTAACATTTGCAAAATAGGAAGTAACTTTTTGTATTTTAGACAACATACTGCTTGTAGAACTAGTTATCTTATTTTTTTTAAGCTTGTTTATGTGTTATTAACATCCACACTAAAGGATCAAACACTAGCTTTGCATCAAAACAGCAGGAAAATGGATCTGTAAAAACCAAGGGAAGAAACAGGACCTACCCTCTTCTCCATGCGATACGGAAGCCGAGCTCACACACTCACTGACGGAGGACAACACACACCCGAGCGGCAGAAAACACACTCTCTAGAAGAAATAAAGCGTTTAAAAAAATCAGCATGCATTGTAACATAAACATAATGACACCATAAATCATATTCTGGTCCAAAAGCATTTGAGATTTTGGGGACATTATTAAATAAATGCAAGCACATCGCCTATGAGAGTAGTGGATAAGGTTGCTTATTTCACTCAAAAAGTATCCACCAAAATAACAGCGCAAGTGTTGCTGTACTAGAGTGAGAAACGCATGTTATTATCCATAACGACTTATTACATCCACGGAAATGTTATGGTTGTGTAAATTGGCTTGTATTATGAATATGAGGATATGATGAGAAGGCGTAAAGATCCCCCACCTTAAGAAGACTGTAGCAGCAGAAGCGAGACGCGGGCCGAGTATCCAGCGTTAGCGGCGCGTTTCAGATGATGTCGCGTCCTTCGCGCGCTATCGATGTCCATGAAGCGAGGCGTTGAGCTCGAATGCGTCTCTCCGCGATGAGCGATGGAGCTTTAAACCAGAGAGAGAGAGAGAGAGAGAGAGAGAGAGAGCGCGCGATGGAGAGATGGAGACTGGGAGTTGTTTAGGGGGTCAAAACACAACGGGGTCTCTCACCCCCACCTCCTTATCACACACATACGCTCGCGCATCACACACACACACACACTCTCGCGCGCATTACAAACGCAGAGCCTTTGGTTTTATCTGAAGGACGCTTTCTCTCACACACACACCGTGCTTACCGAGTTTCATCATCGCTATTCCGGTGTACAATCACTTGTCTGGGTTGAACTGGAGAATTTTACACACATGCGTTATTATTCTCCACTGCACACGCGTCACATCATATGCTACACAACACCACCTCATTCTCTTTACAGTGGCCCCAAAAATTATTTGCAGACTCATGTCGGATTTAAAAACGTATCGGAGCAAATGGTATCTGCAAGCACACGAAAGACATTTTCTCAGAACTAACTTTAGCCATATTTGCATATTAAACAACTGGTGTCAAGGTGATTTTGTAGTGGATGGGCTATATACGAAGACATTCAATTCGCAGTTGTCCTAACAAACTAACTAGAGCTGTTGTACAGGTTATGTTCCACTTATGTTTGATAACCAGAATGTGTCAAAATAGCCACTAAAAGTCAATGTCTTCCTTATAAATAGTGGGTGAATACAGATAGTGTACTTGTAGAGTATATTTTTTCATTACTACAAGTCAACATTGTTCATTTTAAATATGGGGTGACATTGTTGCTGCCCCTTGGATCATGTTTAAAAAAAAAAAAAATGATGAATCATTTAAAGTAGAAGTTTTAAGTGTCTGTGTAAAAATATATAGGGTTTACATGACAGGTATATAGAAACATCAACGTTTAACTTGATTTGATAATTTGATTTGAATTCAACCCTAACTCACAATAATAAATACTAACTAATTGTTTGCTATTATAAAATAATACAACTTTTTTTCATATTTAAATGCTGACAATGAAATAAGTATCCGAGGAAGGGGTTAATAGTGGTTGGTAAAAATAAAAATAAAATAAAAAGTTTCCCAGGTATCCTCTTTATATCTGAATTAACACCCACTTCTTTTAGTGAAATATTTGCTTGAAAAGTAAGCTTGTGCTGGCCTTTAAAATCAATGCCACTCCACATTTTGTTATGTGAAATAAGTGTCAAAATAGTTTTGGGAGACATGTACACCACTTTTTTTTTTTTTTTGCTAGAAAGTAGAAAAGACATGAGACAAATACAATCAGCTACCAATCAGCTGATAACACTAACTGCCAATTACCAACTTAACTTACTATAATAAATAACAGCCATGTAATTGTTTTAATTGCAGGGCAAATTACAGCAATATGTTTCTCTTATTTATGACTGTCTAATGGGGAGACTGGGCTGGCTGTATTATGGAGAAGCTGTCACAGGGACTGAACTCTCAATATCCACACTTAATAAAACCACATCAAGACAAATAAATGGTAACACTCAAGACAAGGGTATTTTGCATTAGATTGGTGCAAGTTACCACGTGTGTGTTTTTTTTTTTTTAAGCCTATATGTTTTTAATTCATTACTGTATATTCCGAAACTAATTGTTTTACTGCTTGAAAACTAGCTTATAAAACATTTTAAACACCGCGTGTGAGTGATATTTGAGTGAAAACAATGGCCAGCATAACAATCATTCAGCTCAACCTGTGACAGGGAAACAGTTCCACTGCGGCCCAAACGCGGTTTGTGTTGTAAATCACCCTTAAATAACATAATAATTATTCCATGCGTCCCCTAAACTCTTGCCCCGCTGGGCGAGGCGTCGCGGGCGGTCAGGACTTCAATCAGCGCGACGCGGCTCTCAGCGCAGTGACGCTCCGCGGCCGGACCGACGCGCCGCGTGACACAGCGCGCAGAGGAACTGGAGAGCTGGAGGTCTGCGGCTCTTCAACGCCACAGGAGGCCATCGGCCAGCAGAGATGATCAGAGACAAATAAAGCACTAACAGCGGAACAACGGGGACTGGAAAGGCGCTCAAAGGAGCGACGCCTTTTCAAAGCCGACTTTAATCGGATATTTCCACTTGTGATGCGTTGTCATTTCATCCCACAAAATGCTCCATAAATACAACATCTGCTATAGGCTACTATAACTTTAACTGTAAATATTTTAGATTAATAAAAACACAGCTGATCATTGTTTGTTCATTCACAGTGCATTAGCTAATGTTAACAAATACAACCTTTGATTGTAATAATGTATTAGTAAATGTTGAAATGTATATTAACTGAGATTAATAAATGCAGAAGTATTGTTCATTCTTAGTTTATAACCAATGTTAACTAATGAAACCTTATTGTAAAGTGTTACCTAATTATTGTCATTAACTAACATTAACAAATATACAAAGGTATAGGCTATTGCTCATTGTTAGTTCATGTTAGTTAATACACTGTAAACAATTTCTAACCCTCCCAAATCAAAAAGTGACCGATAACATCTAAAATTTTCAATTGGCCCAAGTGAAATTCTGTAAATTTCAATTGGCCCAAGTGAAAATCTGTACATTTAATTTTATAATTTACAGAATTTCACTTGGGCCAATTGAAAAATTTAGATCTGTCACTTGAAATTTTTGATTTGGGAGGGTTAGAAATTTTTTACAGTGTACATAATGTTAATGAACCTTATTGTAAAGTGTTACCAATAATTATATTGTTAACTGTGTGAAATAGGCTATTTGTTGAATGAAACTGAATACACAAACAAATGTAAAGTAGCTACAACGTAAATAAAAATATTGTTGGTTTAACTTAAAATTTTAAAGGCAACCAGGAAACTTACTTTTTTTGAGTTCATTGAAATTAAAAATGTGAGTTAATGCAATGGAGATTGGTTTAGTAGTAAATGGAAACTCAAAATATGATGTTATCTGAGCCACATTAATTAGCTATGTTGATTTGACAAAAGATAAAAAATTGTGATCATGAAAATGTGTTGTTTTTTAGGCTACATAATACTGAACGAAAGGCTAACGAAACTGAAAACCCCACGATGGTTTGACCAATGCCATCAATGAGTTGTTAACATTAGTTGTGCGTTTGAGTAAAAGTGAGGGCAGGTTGTGTTTAGAGAATAAGCTCATTAGTGTTCTGGTGTGAGGAAGGCTAGTGTGATTTGTTTTGTTTAATGTGGCTGTTTGTCACTTCCTCTCAAAATGTGAATGTTTGTTCTGGGGCATTTGTCACAGTATTTGTCGTGTGTGTGTGTGTGCCATGTGAAAGACATTGTGTCAAGGAATCGAGAGCCAAAAACACACCACGGATAAACAACAGCAGCGATTCGTACGCAACAAATCACTTTCTCATTTACGCGCTGTATGATAAAGTTTAATATCATTCCAGAGCTTACTGATCTTATGGGCCTGTCCTACATTCACAGTTTATGCTAAAGAACTGACTTCACAAATTACCATCCCAACAACCTCACACAGTCTCTCAGGCCTGACCTTTGACCCCTGGATCAATATCTGCTGCTGTGAGCGTTATGTATCCCTGAGGGAGTCGTTCTCTGGTGTCCGTTCACCCCAAATCCTCAGGTCAGGATCTCTCCGTCATACACATAATGGTTCTGGTGCCGTTTTATGCTTATTATTAGGCTTTTTATGGCACTTCTCGGGTTACACAGAATATCTACATGCTCTTAAAGTTTGATTTCAGTCAGACTAAAGCGATAATTTGTCTTTTAAAATGTCCTGTAAACTTTTTTTTTTTTGCAAAGTCGGACTTACAGACCTAGATAAAGTGATTGTAGCATCTATGTACATATTAATCAAATTACAGTTGGTCTTGGCATTGTGCGCATCCTCTGAAATACAGAAGTGATGCGCGGCATGTTTTTAATCCGTCAAATATTTGATTATGCATTGTGTCATAAACAACAGATGAAGACTGTAGCCCGACTACACACACACACACACACACACACACACACACACAAAAGACTGTAGCTCGATATTAAATGTAAACACACTGACTGTGTCACTATATAGGAGGAATGGCTTTTGTTGCAGCATTCCTCACTTGTGAGTAGCTTTGAATAAAATAATCTGTTAAATTAATTGATTCAAATAGCAATTAATTTCTGCTTTCCGAACAATAGACACTTTTTTTTTGTAAGGAACACATTTAATTCTCTGGCTTTAAGGACGGGCTTTAATAGCAAATAAAGTGGACACACCAAAGTGTTAGGTGTTAAAATAATTAACATTTAACCCTCTGGTGCTCTTCGGTAAAAAAAAAAAAAAACTTGGTAAAGGTTTTGGCACTTTCTATGTGAACACACAACAACAACAACAACAACAACAACAACAACAACAAAAATGAATGGACATGATTCGAAAAGGTTAAATGGTCCTGTAAAAATAGTCACACTTGTGCTCCTCGTGGACAAAAATGAGTGTATTGGAAATGAATGGGAGATGAATTTGGAGCTCAAATTTTGAACACAGCTTGTTTAGATTTATGGCTTTCATTTTCTTGAAGTTTTAGAGTAAAACGTGATTTTGAACATATATTTCATATAACATTTTAAAATAGTATTTGTGTGCATTTTTCATAACAATACACATAAAATTCTGACTTTTTTTAAGTTCTTTTTTAAACTTTTTTTTTTTTTCACTTCAGCAATAATCTGCCAAGTGTCGTCTTTGAAAATAAATCAATGCTCTAAACTAAAGCATTCACGATTTACCACAGTTTGAGTTGGAAATTACATTTTCAGGTCTATGCTCGGAAAGTGAATAAATGGATACATACAGCATAAATAAAATTTAGTGTAAAAAATATATATAAAATATAAAATAAAAAACGTTATCAAACTAAAATGAAGTAAATTCATTGCATTGACAAAAAAAAAAGCATTTGATGTGCACCAGCACCAGCATTTGATGATCTGTCATTGTCCAGTGACAAGTGTTAGTATTATTTTCATGTTATCACTGTAAAGCTGCTTTGATACAATCTGTATTGTAAAAAGCGCTATATATATATATATAAAGGTGACTTGACTTGACTTGACTTTTGTTAGATTAGAACTGAGACAAGGGGAACCAATTCAACTACTAACTGGCCAAGACATGTTTAACCACTAATCTTAAATATCAACCAACATGTACCATGGTAATTTCATGCTTTTCTTCAAAGTACATAGAACACCCTATAAAAAAAGCCTGCAAACGTGATACTTGAATATCGAAATGTTGTTTTATGGTGGGATGACATGAACGGCCCTGACATGCAGCAGTTTAGTGCAAAACATCAGAGAGAAGTCAGTCTACCTACATCTAGCAGAGAGAGAGAGAGAGAGAGAGAGAGAGTGCTTTTTTTATGAGCACGTTCCTCTCCAGTTACTGTGTCGTCTGGCCCTGCACCCATAAATATGATTTCACTTTTTCGATCTTTCTCATCAGGCCTCTTATCTGTCCTATATATGAGTTTACCCTCCGCCTGAACTTTATCTTCCTTTAAATGCTCACCTCCTCTTATAGATGTTTGTATAGAGTACTATAAAGCTGAATCTAGATCATTTCTAAACAGAACGAGTCACTATAAAGGATTAGTATTATATATTGGTGTTTTCTAAGGCAAGCATAACTATGACTGTTGCTCATACTTAGGGCATGAATGAACATGAACGATGCCTCAGATTGTGGGGCTTGTTTGACGAGATATGGTCTATAACTTTGGGATGGGACTTACAGATTTGCCCTGATGGATGTCCAAAACTTGCAAAGCAAAAGAAAAATTAGGTATCACTTTATTTTGATGGTCCCTTTTGAATATTCTACTATCTTTTTTACACATAGATAGGTAGGGTTATTAGTCAAAACTGTCGACTTTAACAAGCTTTGTTGCATTATATGCAAATGGTGACATTTCAAAATTGGGAAAAGGCTCTTTTACTCGACTAATACTCTAATGAGAGTATTTTCTAATTAGCTGACGACGTCACTTATAGTCAACAGAATGTGTTAAAGGGACCATCAAAATAAAGTGAAACCAAAAATGACTATACATTTAAGGATAATGTCACATAATATCAGAATGTCACATGAAATGGTTGGAGAAAATCCCAAAGATGGGACCAGAAACCCATAGATCTCGGGATGGGCTTGGCCAGTAAACAATACTCGAGCATCCACCCAAAATGTGTCCTTGGAAAATGAAAAATCAAGTTTAAAAGAGATTCAAAAATGTGTTTATTATGTTCAAGCATCATTATTTTCCCTCTTTCTTCTTCTGAATTTTTATATTTCCTGTTTGTTTTCCCCATATTCAGGAGGAAAGAAACCATGGCAGACTTTCCTTTCTTTCTCCAGAAGCCTAAGTCTGTCTTCCTCTTCATCCTCAACTCCCTCAATCTCTCCCCCCTCTCCCCCCGATGGTCTTCTTGCAGATGGAGATTAACTCGGAGCCCGAGCGCCATCCGTTTCCCTGACTGTTTGTTATTAAAGAGATGGATGGTGGCTTGCAGTGCCAGCCCGACACAAGCGCAATTACAGCAGGGCCCATGATAGATAGAGGGAGAGAGGGAGGAGATGGAGAGAAGCAGATAGAGAGAGGGGCATCTATCACACGCCTTAATCTACCTGTCACTCCGGGGGGAGAGAGAGAGAGAGAGAGAGAAAGAGAGAAAGAAAGAGAAAAGATTCTCATCTGGCTTATCTTGCAAATCTTCCTGCTTTGATTTGAATTATCTTTAATTGCAGAAAACATTTTAAAACAATCATAGACTGGAATATGAAGGCTCTGTTAAGACAAGTGATATTTTGATAGGGTCACTAAATGCAAATAATAAAACACAGCTAGGATTGAAACATAGGCTTATCATCTTTTAAAATGACGCTTTATTTTAAGGTGTCCTTAATAGTGTAATTATACATTTAAGTACTGAGTAATATTCATTAACTACGTTTATTTACCTTAGGGTTATGGTAAGGGTGTGGTTTTTGTTCTGTAATTCTGCATAATTTACTGTTTTTACTGTAGTAAGTACATGTAAGATGTCATGTGTAACTGTAAAAAAGAAAAGTGTTAAGAAATTGCTTCCCATTTACACTCAAAAAATGTGTATAAATGTAATATTTATAGATAATTCCATGTAAAATCAACCAAATTTTAAGAAACTAAAAAAAATTATTTAGTTTTATTAGTAAAATCTGTCGACTTTAACAAGCTTTAGTGCATTAAATGCCAATGGTGACATTTCAAAAGTTTTTTTCAAAGTTTCTATGCCTTTAATTCAAGAATCATTAAAGATATCTTAATATCCGTTAAGATGTTGGTTCTTGACAAACTTTTCTTTTGTTGTATTCATTTTGAAGGAGCTCAATGTTTTTTTTCCAGAGATATTGGAATTTCATGAGAACATTTTTAAATTGTACACATTTTCCGTGGTCAAAAATCAAACTTGGGATACAGCTGATCTATTTATTTATTTTCTTTAAAAGAGGAAGAACAAATAATGTTGAAACTAGAAATATATATATATATATATATATATATATATATATATATACATATATATATATATATATATGTCATAAATATTATTTATTATCTATTAAATAAAATAGTGAATTACTCTGTAAATATTCATCCATGGCATTCATCACTATTTTATGTTTGTCTTTCTTCAGTAAAAAAAAAGCTAAATTAATGTTACATTTATACACATTTTTTTTTAGTGTAAATGGGAAGCAGTTTCTTAACACTTTATTCACACTTGGGTTTTTTGTCATTTTTATTTAGAGACATAGCCATGAGGATCGAAACTTCAAATTAGCATCACCTGCATAAGCAAAAAAGTTGAACGTGTCTTAAAACAGGTGGTAAATCAGGGCTTGACGTGTAACGCAGTCACTCCCAGACACTTTATATTACAATATATTATATACATTTTTCAGTTGTAGTCTTTTAAAAAGGCATCTGAAATAATAAACTATAAGTGCAATGTAGTGTTTTAAAAAGTTTTATACAAAAATATGCGAAATGCTTCCAATACTCATTTTCCACAGAATAGATATACAATACCAGCTGCGCATTTTCTCTCTCTCATCTCTCCAACAGCGAGTTACACACAAACCCGCCTCCTCTCACTCACTCGTTTCATTCACTCAGGGTGAATATTTTTATAATCTTTATAATCAGGATTGAGATTTTCATAAAGCCGCCTCTTGAGTTCTTTTTCAGTGCTTATCGCGCTTAAACAGTCAAACACACACAAAATAATGTCAAAATGTCGGTCTTGGCGAGTATTCACGTAAACACAGACAGTTCTGTTTTAAGTGAAAGTAAACAGTTGAGAAAGAAAGCGCATGTGTAACATTATAATGGATCTGTGTGTTCGGTCTTAAAGGATAACTGTCACCAAAATGCAACCTAGGGTCTTTTTGTTAATCTACCCGAGGCAAACTTTAGTTTAAAAGCATAATTAGAATGGAAACGCCACTTTTAAGTTTGACCGTATTTTCGTTTTCGGTCAAAGTGCCTTGTGAATGGGAGTGCTTGGGGAACGACTATGATAGCATCAAAAATCGCTATTTTTAAAACACTAAGAAGGCTCGACACAACATAAAACCGAAGTATCACCAGAGGCTCTATACATGAACTCGAGCATTGAGAACATTTTTTGTGTACACAGAGTTTACTAAAAAGAACGATTTTGAACAACTCACTGTAGCTGTGTCATTTTTACAGTCAAAAATAGTCGATCTCTGAATGCAACGTAACAGGTAAAGATGGAAAACTCTTAAAGCTTAGTTCCACATAAATTCACGGATAATTTGTTGTTTTGTCGTTAGTGAAAATCAATATTGACCTTGTATTTGAAAAAGGATCCTCATATAAGAAACAATACTAAAATTCAGAGTCAGTTCATTCGCATTCGGAGATCGACTATTTTTGACTGTCAAAATGACACAGCTACAGTGAGTCGTTCAAAATCTTTCTTTTTAGTAAACTCTGTGTACACAAACAATGTTCTCAATGCTCAAGTTCATGTGTAGAGCCCCTGGTGATAGTTCTGGAGCAAAGTTTCATGTTGTGTCGAGCCTTCTTAGTGTTTTAAATATAGCAATTTTGATGCTATCACAGTCGTGCCCCAAGCACTCCCATTCACAAGGCAATTTGACCGAAAACGAAAACACGGTCAATCTTAAAAATGCCGTTTCCATCCTAATTATGTTTTTAAACAAAAGTTTGCCTCGGGTAGATTAACAAAAAGACCCTAGGTTGCATTTTGGCGACAGTTACCCTTTAAAGTGACAGCAGCCTAATAAACCTACTCTCAAATTATGAGATAATATAAAAAAAAAAAATCTAATGGCAGTTTTTCCCCATGGTATCAATGTCAAAATTGTGGCCAGTGAAAATGCTAAATGGCTAGTAACTTCAGAAAACCACTAGCCACAGTGGCTGGTGTGCAAAGAAAATGTAATGTCGAGCCCTGTTGCTAAATGTATGGCACCGCTCCAATGGATATCAACTTGATATAGTTGAACAGCTTTTAGCAGATTTCCTTGAAGATGAAAGGCACTAGAATAGTACTACTACAAGAGAAAATGACTTAATTTGTCAAAATGTCATGATACACTCTCAGACAGACAACTAACACACACACACACACACCTGCAGTGAACCCAGAGTAGCATGTAACGTATGTGCATACGCTTGGTGTAATGCGATACAGTTTTTCCTTTCCAGTGTTACAAAAATGTTATGAAAAATCCAAGGTTCTCCCATTTCCTGCCCTCCCTCTCATCAGTCTAGAGGAGTGAAGGATGGGGTGGAGGGATTAATACTCTTCCGCTGGCCAGCGAGATGATGGATGGACAGATGTGGAGAAGGACAGAGGGAGGTAAGAGAGAAGGCCAAGGGAGGAACGCTAAGCCAAGTGCTCGATAAATCTAAGGGAAGGTCTGCTTTGCATCAGACACTGACAGACTGTTGCAGAGGTGTGATGATGAACGGCCGCTTTACCGCTTGCTGATTGGACCGAATTTCATGCTTTTGAGGAGAGGAGAGCTGAAACTTTCGTCTTTGTGCGTATAGCGTTTCGCTGTGTGTTTGTAAGTACACACAGATAGGATCCAGATCAGTCGGTACAGTATGAGAGCAGCCGTTTCTGAAGGTCCTGCTGGTCTGGGAGCAGTTATTATTTGAGGAGGGGTGTAAAATGAGGCTGAAG
Organism: Rutilus rutilus; assembly: GCF_951802725.1. Taxonomy (NCBI): domain Eukaryota; kingdom Metazoa; phylum Chordata; class Actinopteri; order Cypriniformes; family Leuciscidae; genus Rutilus; species Rutilus rutilus. The sequence goes on from NC_140223.1 coordinate 36,665,173, forward strand.
CGTTTGAAGTTTCCAGCCAAGAAAAATGGCAGAATACAGTTTTCATTACATGCTGACTTTCTTAACTGTTTTAGATTAGCTGTTGTCATTATACTGACTTGACAAAGCCAACATACAGTATGTTATCGTACATATTAAAGGTTTTTTCTTTTTTTTCTTTTTTTTGGGTAAATCTCTATTCTGAGATCAAAACTTTTTAATGTTACTGTAGCCGACTGAAGTCATCAAATGTGAGGCTCGTGTTATTTTAGAGAATCTGATACTGTCTCTAATCAACAGACATATTTCACTAATTTTCACAGCAAATCTATATTGTCTGAATCTTTGTATGGAAGGATTAGTTCACTCTAGTCTTTCTTTCTTCAGACGAAAAGAAATTAAGGTTTTTGAGGAAAACATTGCAGGATTTTTCTTCATACAATGGACTTCAACGTGGACCAACAGGTTGAAGGTCCAAATTGCAGTTTCAGTGCAGCTTCAAAGATCTCTACACGATCCCAGCCGAGGAATAAGAGTCTTATCTAGCCAAACAATTTTAAAACAAAACATTTATGTACTTTTTAAACACAAATCAAATGTTTCCAAATCTTGCACTAGCTCTACGATGCGCCACATATTACGTGATCACATTGGAAAGAAAATCTCCCATCTAATTTTCTCCTCCAACTTCAAAATCGTCTGACGTTTGCTTTGTAAACACTGGATCGGTACTTTTGTCTACGTCGCGTTTCACCTTTCCAACGTGATTACGTAATGCATTGCAGAGCTAGAGCAAGACGAGCATTTGTGTTTAGAAAGTATATATATTTTTATAGTTTTTAGAAAATGACCAATGGTTTCTCTAGATAAGACTCTTATTCCTCGGCTGGGATCGTGTAGAGATCTTTGAAGCTGCACTGAAACTGCAATTTGGACCTTCAACCAGTTGGTCCCTGTTGAAGTCCACTATATGGAGAAAAATCCTGGAATGTTTTCCTCAAAAACCTTAATTTCTTTTCGACTGAAGAAAGAAAGACATGATAATCATGGATAACGTGGGGGGGGGGGGGGGGGGGGGGTGTAAATGATCAGGACATTTTAATTCTGACGTGAACTAATCGTTTAATAACAAAGACTCTGATGTGCAAATACTTTGGTGTTTTCAAGTCGGATAGAAACGATTGTGCGAGAAGTACATGAAAGACAACACCAGTGGCTTGGTCATGTACTTCGTACGGATAAAAACAGGATTGCTAACATCGCATTGCACGGAAGAGTAGAAGGTCCCACAAAAAGTGAATACACTTTCATTTTAAGACGTGCTGGAGCTCTAAACTGGTTTAAATTAGTTATGTTGAGTTGGAAAAAGCCAACGTATACTGTTATTGTACTGGTATACTGGTATTTTTCTAAATCCTTAACTCGAGATCAATATTTCTGACTAACTCCTCTCAGAGCTTTCAAGTCGAGTCAAGTCAAGTCAGATTTATTTATGTAGCACTTTATACAATACAGATTGTTCCATAGCAGCTTCACATTTCAAGCTATCCACCAAATTTGGTGAAGTCCTTTCAGCCGGTTCTGACTTATGTCTTGATCAGACGTTTGGGTTTTAGTCGACGATCAAACAGGCCACATGCATCTATCCGACCCTTAACGCTGTACGCAGTACATGCCTCATAAACTCGGGAGGGATTTGTCAAGGCAAAATTAATTTTCTTTGTGATTTATCAAAATGCTAAAGTAAGGTAATTCAAGTCTTTCCCCAGGACTTTATTTCAGAAACAGAGCTCTTCTTGATATGGGACATGTCTGTAGCATGGCGTCCCTGTTTACACGGGCGTGTGTGCTTTTGTTTTAGACCGCATGTGTGTTTTCAATCAGCATCTGTAGTCATCTGTAAGTGTCGTTGTGCTGTGACCTGGCTAAGATCAGATAAAGTATGCCCCCCCTCCCCCCGCTCCATTTGTTATGGAGTAGCTGTCGGGCCGCTGTGATTGGTTGTTGTGGCAGACAGATAGCCGATAGGCCCTGATTAATAGTTGTGGCTCTGGCACTTGCTCATTGATCAAGGGAACAGGCTGAGAGAGAGAGAGAGAGAGAGAGAGAGAGAGAGAGAGAGAGAGAGAGAGAGAGAGAGAGAGAGAGAGAGAGAGAGAGAGAGAGAGAGAGAGAGAGAGAGAGAGAGAGAGAGAGAGAGAGAGAGAGAGAGAGAGAGAGAGTATCTATGACACACTCTTAGCTTCTGCTTATCTGGTTGCAGTGATGAGATAAAGGCTGATTTAAAAAAATTCATAGTGATTTTATTTACAGTATAGCATGGTTAAATATATGTCTAGTTGCAGGTGTTTTGCTCATAGTCTAAAACACAGTCTGTGTGTAATGCAAAGCTGTCGTATAATCATGTATACGTAAGTCACAGAAAAGAAAAAGGACCTGTATATGACACTGAAGACATGCAAATATAACACACACACACACACACACACACACACACACACACACACATATGCGCATGCTGTGTGCATGGATATTTTGAATATGGAATTTAGTTACAAATATATATGGACAGTTGACAAATAGCATACACTGCTTCAAATGTACACATATTTATAGAAATATATCATATAATATAAAGGACTATATATTCAATAACTGGTTGAAATGTATTTATTTATTATTTAATTCTTTTTTTATTTACTTATATAGCCTTGTGGTCTTAACTGAGGGCAGCTGATGTGACATTTAAAACACAAATATTTCAAACACTTATACTCTCAGTTAACATAAATTTATATTATTGAACATAATTATAAAATATTTGTTTAAAACAATTTTAGATGACGCGGAGCATATGACTGCAGGATCCTACTGTTACATGTCATATTTAAGACATGATGAATGATCATGTACAGTATATTGGCAAGTGTATATATATTCATAGATCTGTTTGAAAGGGAAAGGGGGTAAAGACAGCAAAATTGAGTGAATCGTGTGTGTGTGTGTGTGTGTGTGTGTGTGTGTGTGTGTGTGTGTGTGTGTGTGTGTGTGTGTGTGTGTGTGTGTGTGTGTGTGTGTGTGTGTGTGTGTGCGCTGAATGAGCTCTCTCGGAGGGGGGGTCAGTAGTGGGAGGTCGTGACCTGGTCGACCCTGGGGGAGTGGAGATCATCAATCAGCGAGAGGCAGGACCAAACAGCAGGAGCTGAACACACCCCCTGTCCCCTAAACCACCCCCTCACACACACACACACACACACACACACACACACTGCCGCCAAGCAGATGGCCTTGTAACAACTGGCTCTTGCTCACCTTACACACACATACATTCACAGATTGAGTATGATTGATTTTGTGTTTCTGCTGTTGTTCAGACATCATTGCACATGCCCCTATTTGTAAATTATTTGCATAGAAATGACTGATTACTCCTGTAATGTACAGATCATGCAATGGGAGTATATGAGAAGACCAGGATCATCTTCTTGTTCTTAACATCATGCATCTCAACATATTTTTCTTGATCCTGTGAATTCATAACTGAACTTGTAATAATGTACAGTATAGAAAGTTTTGCAAGACTCGTCTATTATATAAATTAAAGCACTAAACCATTACTTATACAATAAATTCTCTCTCTCTCTCTCTCTCTCTCTCTCATATATCACATTTTACTGGCTATAGTAACGATTGTTAATAGAAGGGGGAGTATGTAATACCAACAGCTCTTTCTATTGTATAAAACAAGCTGGTGGCTTTTCATAGATATTATCGTGAATGGAAACTGCCCATTGTTGGGTTTATCTAAATCACATGAGTTAATAGCACGCAAATTTGAGATTTTGGCAAAGCCTCAGAACAGCATGATCATTTCTAACCGAGGAATAAACAAGGTGTGAGATTTACCACATCAGCACAACAAACACAAATAAATTCTGCATAACACACATTTTATTATCATTAAAGGCCTTATTAATCACTGTATACAGAGTATTAGCTAGAAGTTAACTTACATTAGTTTACTGAAAAAGGTAAAGCATTAGCATATTGATATTTTCACACAGTCTATCTCTCATTTATGTTATATACTTTTATTATCTTGTTATATATATTTTGTTAAATTTTTGTTATAAATATACATCTGTGCATATAGAAAATCTGCATACTGTGCATTGCAGTACAGGAAGAGTAAGACTAGCATGGTAGTCATTGATTAAAGGTGCAGGACGTGTTTTCTGTGTTGCTGGACAAGTGTGATGTTGGATTTTGTACAGACAACTATTATATAAATGTCTCATAAAAGCAAAAGTAAAAAAAAAAAAAACCTGAAACTGAATTTGGAGCAGCATATACTAGCAATACTCTTTCTATTTCTGTCAGATAGTAACAATTAAACCACTTTGTATTACCTTAGGTGTCTTTAGCTATATGTACTTATTATTAGAATAAAATGCTATTTAATTAAAGTATTTGCACGAAATTACATACTTATTTACTCTGATGACCAAACCCCAACCCAAAAAGTACTCTTAACCTCAGCAAATGCGAATCTGGCAAGAATTTTGAACTAAATGCTTAGTTTTATAATGTAAGTACATAGTAGTTAAAGGCCACTGATATAAAGTGGGATCGTAATATTAGTATGCTTGTATAGAATTATGAATTCAGCTTGAGTAGTATTAATCATGCAATTACAATTTTTAGACCATTTAAGACTGGACTGCAATCATATGTGAGTGGACATATTTTGAGTACTATTACTGTACATACATGGAAATAATTTAGACATTTTTGTTAAACTCAACCAGTCTCTCGGCTCCTAAGGAAGGTTAAGAAGTCTAATGTAGAGCAGATTTGAAGATGTCAAGCACTCAGATCTCTCTTTTTCAATTAAAAGATAAAAAGAAACCCAGTTGGCACGCTTCGGTCATCATGTGATTATGAAAAAGTCGTGCTGATCAAACCTTATGGTGCCATGCTGCGCTTTTGAGCCACGTGGCCACACGTCTTTCAATCTCCTATGGGGATGACAACATGGAAAACTGTATGAGAAAAAATACAATATATCGGCATCGGCCGATATATGTTCATTTTTATTGTTATCGTTATTGGCCCGATAAGAAATATATTAAAGCTGATAAATAATGCATTATTTCCTTCAGCTGAGACACTTCAGATGAACACTGTTCGCCATGATGTTTTTGAATTGCTTGAAATATGATTGGAATCACTTCAAAAAAGGAAAATACACTTCAGTGCAACATGCAAGTCTCATATCGGCGGAATAATATTATAATGAAAACATCATTATAATTGTGTGATTGGAACATGATGAGACATTTTTTTGTTATCAGGCTCTCAAAAATTATATAAAATCTGGATTTAGATTCATCGGCTTTCAAACAAAGAATTATCGGTTATAAGTGTCAGGCAAAATTTTCATATCGGTGCATTTTCTATAGGGTACACTTTACAATAAGGTTTGATTAGTTAACATTAGTTAATGTATTAACTAACATGAACTAACAATGGGCAATGCATTTGTTACATTATCTGTTAATCTTTGTTAATGTTAGTTAATAAAAAATACAGCTGTTCATGTTAGTTCACAGTGCATTCACTAATGTTAACAAATACAACATTTGATTTTAATAACGTATTAGTAAATGTGGAAATGAATATTAACTGAGATTAATAAATGCTGTAGAAGTATTGTTCATTCTTAGTTCATGTTAACTCAGGTATTTAACTAATGAAACCTTATTGTAAAGTGTTACCAAAAAAAAGTATGTCAACTCCATAATATTTTTTTTTACAATCTCCATTACATGTTACCTTCCTGGCTTGGTGCAGTGCAGGTTTATCCATTGATTTATCAGCGTTCATGTCCATACAGTGGGCGGTGCCGTCAATAAGAATGACTCTGTCATCGTCCGCCATCGGGTCGTTCCAGACCACGCTTAACTCCGTCCACGGGTCAATGTTGCCTTGGTCAGAAAAACATCACATCACATAATGTTCAATCACTGTACTCTGAACAGGCAACTTCACTGTCATTTCCCATAGATATAAGAATTCCTTTATAACTAGGTTTTTAAATGATTTAATATATGTGTTGCTATATGTGTATGTATTCTGCTGTCTACATAAAGAATCGCCTTTAAGGACAATAAAGTTAAATCAATCAATTGCATGCATATGAATGAACTCGAACATGAACTCGAAGGTGAAAGGATCTGAGAATCTGCATGAAAGTCAAAGGCACTCATGCTCACCGTTGACATAGAGCACTCTTTGTGTTTGGGGCCGGTTCCCTCCATAGTACTGGTTGGTGAAGTCGATGCGGACCGGCAGACTGTCCTGAGGGATGTTGAAGAGTCGAGAGCAGAGCTCAGTCTGAGACTGAAGGGTTGACACACGTGAGAAGAGGCAGTGAGTGTCGTCGCATGTCTGATCTGATCCAGAAACCAACACAAAAGGTACAAAGTTGGATTAGAAATTAAGACTTAATAGACATGATGAAAACTAACCTCGTAAAAGAATATTTAATTACCTTAAATACACTCAGGTCAAGTCACCTTTATTTATATAGCGCTTTATACAATACAGATTTCCAAAGCAGCTTTACAGAGATAACAGGAAAATAATGATTCAATGATGCAAATGGATTCAATTCTGCGGTAAAGCAGCTCTAAAAAGACAATAGTAAACATTTATTATTCAGTTGAAATGTGTTTAGTGATAATGCAGTACTCATAAATGTGAGAAGATCATCAGTGAGCTCAATTCGGCTATAAAGCATCTAGAAATCAGAGATGTCATCATCAGCTCAGTGTCAGTGCAGTCGAGTCAATAATATTGTTGAATATTAAATATCACCAACTAAGCAAGCCAGAGGCAACAGTGGCAAGACATACACAAACTGCATCACACTGTAAAATGTAATTAGTTAGTCTTACTTAAAAAAGCAAACCAATTGCCTTACAAAAAGTGAAATAGGAATAATATGTTGTACTAACAAATGCTTAGTTGGTATAGTTCACTTACACAAGAGTTCAAGTAACTATTAAAGGACCGCAGAGAGTACTTGACTAGATTTACTCTTGACTTAGTATAACTACTCAGAATTACTGACTCCCAGAGTGCATTGCAGCATGAATAAATTATGCAGTTGCTTTTATTTGCCAATTTTTATTTGCTGTCTTGTGTCAGTTAGTAGCACAGCAAAAAAAGCAAATAAAATTGTTAGTTACAATTAATAAATAATACATAAACTTTTGCATGCTGAATCTTGAAGTCTGTGCGTCGCTCAAGCATGGTCAATTGCCAGATATTATCACAAATATAGAGGGATTATATCAACACAGTTAAAAAAAAAATCACTACTGTAGGTGTTTATGACACCAGGTGTTGCAATCAAATTTTAAAACATCATTTTTTGACATGAAAAATTAGTTAAAGATTTAGTCAGGTCACCTTTTAAAAGCAAACTATGTATCACTTCCCTTCCTTTAAAATCAAATAACTGTGATTTCTTGTTGCATTAATAGGAAGAGAATTACAATAATATAAATGTAGTTCCAAGCACCCAACCAAGGGACACTGATCACCATAATGGCGAGTTTTCATTTTCAAAATTGATTGTTAACAACAATTTATGAAGTCAGCATTATATGATGTTCTCTCAAATGTTTCAGTTGCTTTGACAATTCAACATTCAAGATGACTTTGGGAAATTAGTGAATGCAACTAGAGAAAGATAACGGCAGAAGCGGAGGACATGAGTAAAAGTCTATTAAGAATTTCCCAGCCTCAACCCTTTTTTGCTTGACAAAATGGCACTCAAAAAAAAATCTATTAATCTTAACTTGGGTTTTCAGAGTAAACAAGGAACAGTATGTGAATAGTACAGATCACTAGATTTGTACAATTAAGTTCAGACATTATGTAAAGCTAACAGCTGTTGGATTTTACAGTGCAGGCGACAGAAACAGAGAAAAACCTTCGGAGAGACCATGGCTCAGTCGGTGGACCAGTTCTCCTCTGGACAAAACACTGACCTTAACAATATTTGCCAGCATTCAAAAATGTCATAAACGTCATTGCACTGGATAAAATGTTTGTCAAACCAAATGCCAATTATTTTAAAGATAGCGCCAACACTATATTCAAGCAAATAATTTTACAAAAAATGTGTGTTAGGATCTAAATGATACAAAAATAGATATAGTGTTCAAGATAAAGACCAAAAGTATTGTGATACTTTTTGGATGTCAAGCATTAGTAAAATGTCCACACAGTCAATATGATGAACTACACTAATTGTTACTCCACATGTGTGAACTTGAGCGAACTGCCTTCATGCTTCATAAACATTGCTAAACATTTATAAAAATTGCCTTGACACCAGTTTTATTAAAAATGTGCAACAAGGATAGAAAGATGAAGTCAATTCTGAAAAAGCCACTTGCTTTGATATTTTGTTATCTAATGCAATGAGTTTCAGAGAATGATCAAAACGAGTAGAGTTGATGTAATACTCACAGAAGCCGAACTCAGTGCAGGTCTGGTAGAGCCACTGTCTGTAACTGGACGAAGCTTTAGTGTTACTGAGTTCAAGCACAAGCTTCTCGTGAGAGACATCCAGACACGGGACATTCTCTCTGGCACGGTACATCTGAAGATATGGCAGAAATATGTTCATGATAAGACTTACACCTGCGCCTCAAAGGGGCTGTTGAGCTTTATCAACATAATCTGTGATGTCGTTATCATTTAAATACTATTTTAATTTAGTAAAATGTATTTTATTGTAAGAGGAAACTGTACAGTATTGTGTGTAGAGTTGTGATTCAAATGTAAGAGATTTAAAAGAACCGGACAACATTTTTTAGTCAGCTGATGCCCTCAGCTGGTTAGAAATGATATTGTGTTTTTTCATTTTAGTTGCACAACATCTTTGCAAAATTAGAATATTAATAGCCTTCTAGTGAATACAGAGTTTACAGCCTATAAAAAAATGTAGGGGAAAAATTAATGTGAAATTGAAAGCAGTATAGAAGATAGTAGTGTGCTAAATTATTGCCAAATGACCTTACATTATTACATTATTTGAGTAAATATCTTACAAAATATCTTAACTTTTTATTCATTTATCACACTAGAAATGGATGGTAAAGTTGAACACGTGGCATTGCTGGATATACAATATTTCACACAGAATAGTTTAGTGTGAGTCATATGCTAGTATGCTATTCTGAACTGAAGTGTCCACATGATAATTCTGTGTAAATTTATAAATTCATTCACTAATTTTGAGCTCAAGATGCGTGTGTGTGTGTGTGTGTGTGTGTGTGTGTGTGTGTGTGTGTGTGTGTGTGTGTGTGTGTGTGTGTGTGCGTTTTTGAAAGAAGTCTCTTAAACGCAACAAGTCTGCAATTATTTTATGAAAAATACAGTAATACAGTAATATTGTGAAATCTTAGTATTTACAATTGAAAAGTATAAAAAAAATGTAATAGTCTGCACACACACACACACACACACACACACACACTTTGATCAGAGGAATAAATTACATTTTAAAATACAGTATATTGAAACTGTTTTTACTGTATTTGTAACCAAATAAATGCAGTCTTGGAGAGCATTAGAGACTAAAATACATTAAAAAAGAATTTTAATTATTCCAAACTTTTGACCAGTTATATATATATATATATATATATATATATATATATATATATATATATATATATATATATATACAGTATATCAATGAAATAATACTGTAGTATTGTATAGCATTTACATTTAGAATTTCTAAATCTGAGCAACACAGCAATAATGTTATGAAACTGAAACAAAATGTACTTATCTGTGGTAATGAATACTGTTGGTTACACTTTATTTTAAGGTGTCATTGTGACAGTGTAATTATATGTTGAAGTACTGAGTAATAATAAGCAACTACATGTACTTACTATAGGGCTAGGGTAGGATTATGATTTGGTTGAGGGTTAGTTGCATGTAATTATGCATAATTTACTGTTATTACTATGGTACGTACATGTAACATATGTAACAAGGACACCGTAAAAATAAAGTGTTACCATAAAACTTTAAAATACATCTAAACTTAAATTTAATTTATTTGATTTCTTTATTAAAGCTACACACAATTCCACTTTTTCTTTGAACCAAATTGTTTGGATGCCACATAAAATGAGATGAAGAAATGTTACCGCCACTATTTTGACCAGACGGTCATACGCCGCCTCCTTCTGCTCACAGGCCTCACTCTTATTGGTCATGATGTCACACAGCTCAGCGATGCTGAACGCGACCCCCTCCTCGTTGTATTGGACGGTTCCCATGAAGATATCAGCCAAACTCCGCAACAGCTCCGCTTTGTCCTCCGGCTTCAAAGGGGTCTCGCAGCAGCCGAAGTCTTTTCCCACCTCGGTCTCATTCCCTATAAGCAGAGCTGCCTCGACTGCTGCAAACACTGCCTTCACTTCTGCTACACACTGAGTGAGGACACACACACACACACTCAGATAGACACACAGAGGGATTCATAGCAACCCTAAATGTGCTCTTACCTTTTCAGAGCCACCCACTGCCTCATTCATAAGACTATAAGCAACCACCTGCAAAATAAAGATTTTAATGCCAAACCACACAAGTTATGCAATAACTACTGAAAGTGTTGTGCTCTAGCTCAGAGTTTCCCAAATTGGTGTTTGTTGGTGTTGGGAATCTCCTATCCTCTAATTTGGGAGTCACACTTGATTTCTGATTGAAAGTAATAGTTTTTTTCTATTATTATTATTATTAGCAGTATTTAAAATTACATTTTTGAAGGCAGTTTAGTTTCATTAGTAGGAGTAAAAAAAAAAAAAAACACATTTGATGTCATGTTGTAACCACTAGATGCCTGTATAGCTTCATTTAAAGGGATAGTTCACTTTGAAATTAATTTTTGATATGTTTTAGCTTACCTCAAGGGCATCCAAGATGTAGGTGTCTTTGTTTCCGCAGTAGTTTCAATTTTGATATTTTTAGGTCAAACCGTTCTTGTCTGTCAGTCATATAATGCAGGTCTATGGTCACTGTCTCAAAACACAAGCACAGAGTCCAAATTAAAACAATTCCCCACGTCCAAATGAAACAATTCCCCATCATAAGTACACATTGATGGCCTAAGACACGAAACGAGCGGTTTGTGTGAGAAAACGAACACTATTTATATCGTTGTTATCTCTTGAAAACAGCACACGTCCAAATGATCTGACGGCGCGGGCGGGTATAGATATATACACTAGATGTCGTTTGGCTACGGTTTCGTTCCAATGAACTGCAGTAGCCAAGGCGACATCTATTGTATATATCTATACCCGCCCGCGCCGTCAGATCATTTGGACGTGTGCTGTTTTCAAGAGATAACAACGATATAAATAGTGTTCGTTTTCTCACACAAACCGCTCGTTTCGTGTCTTAGGCCATCAATGTGTACTTATGATGGGGAATTGTTTTATTTGGACGTGGGGAATTGTTTTAATTTGGACTCTGTGCTTGTGTTTTGAGACAGTGACCATAGACCTGCATTATGACTGACAGACAAGAACGGTTTGACCTAAAAATATCAAAATTGAAACTACTGCGGAAACAAAGACACCTACATCTTGGATGCCCTTGAGGTAAGCTAAAACATATCAAAAATTAATTTCAAAGTGAACTATCCCTTTAAAGAGGCTTGTAAATTCTCTAGTTGTTTTTAGACATAATTACTTACTTTTATTAGGTTGTGGATTTGAAAATAAGTTTAGACAATCTATTTTTTGTGAAGGTTTAGATATTTTTTTTGTTTGCAATGTTTATTTGATGAGTCACTTTTGTATAACGCAAAAACTGACTCTTTAAATAAACATTTGACGGGTCATTACAGTCTGAACTGAGAGAAAACTAGTTTCCGTACCATTCTGAAGATGCTACGATTTTATAAATTTTTTAAACATTAATCTTTTCGGTCAAGAGTGACCGAAGAGCACCATAGAATGGAAACCAATGCATATTAGGTTCCTTTATTCACACGATTTCCAACATTTATGTGGATAGAAGTTTATAGAATTATACCAGTATCCTGCCAAAATAAACGCTTGAAGATCTGAACGTTTGAAAGTGAAGAATTTAAAACATAAATTATATAATTTATGTTTAATGAAATAATAAAAAATATTGTAACTTGACATGTAAAATAAAATTATTATTAGGCCTGTGATTATCAAATGTTAATTATTTTATTAATTACTAAAACGTTAATAATAACAATAGGTACTCCACAAGAATGAAACTCTCACCCTATTATAAGAGCTAAAGTCCAGGTGAGCTTGAACAGGGGCGGAGGATGCCACTGCTCCATAGATAAGATGAGGAAACTAGAAGAAAAACACATTTTGGAGTTTCACTGAATGGAAAAGAGCAGCATAGGCATTTTTGTACATTTCTTCAGTGTAAAAAAAAAAAAAAAAAATTGATGACAGAATTCGGTAACATTTTACAATGAGTTTCCATTTGTTAATAGTTAATACATTCCTCAACATGAACAATGAAATATACTACTAAAGTTAATTTATTCATCATAGTTCATGTTAATTTCACCATTTACTAATTATTATTACTAATTATTATAATTAGTGCTGGCCAACGATTAATTGTGATTAATCTCATCTAAAATAAAAGTTTTTGTTTACATAATATATTTGTGTGTGAACTGTGTATAATTATTTTGTATACATACACACACATGCTTGTATATATTTAATAAATATTTGCATGTATATAGTGTTTATATGTTTATATATAATTTATATTATATATAAATATAAATATTTTATATATAAATAACACATTTTTCTTAAATGTATACATGCATGCATTATATATACAAAATGATTATACACAGTACACACACACACACACACACACACACACACACATATATATATATATATATATATATATGTACACTGTAAACACAAACTTTTATTTTGGATGTGATTAATCATGATTAATCGTTGCCCAGAACTAATTATAATCTTTAATTTTATTTTATGGCCTTGAGCTAACATGAATAAACAATAAACACTTGTATTTTTATTAACGTTAACAATGATTAATCAACACTACTCATGTGCTCATTGTTATTAACTAATGATAACTAATGGGTCCTTATTATAAAGTGTTACACAGATTTTATTTTTATTTTTTGACCTTGGTGGAGATTTGATCCTCTAAAATGTATTCGAATTGAAGATTAAAAACTAATTAAAAACTTCGGTTCCACGTAATGGTCTTTGTACTAACATTTGAATTATTCATTTGATACAGTGCACTTATTGAGTACATAAATGTTTTTACATTGTACTTACATTTAAAAAATGAACTGCGTGTAATAACAGCTGTAATTAATCTCAGTAATCACATCTGTAATAATTACTCTGTTGACTAGGGGTGTAACGATACCCTCATGTCACGATTCGATACATATCACGATACTGAACTCACGATACGATATTATTGCGATACTCCAAGACATATGATAAAAGGTTAACAAAATTTGTACTGTTGATTAAAATGCTAAATTTGGTTTTACATTGTGGGTGTAAATTAACAGGATTGGACTTGGTGCTGGAAACCCAACGCACAGGACAATAGAGACACCAGAATAACAATATTCATGATTCTGAAGCTGAAAATACTGAATTATTTCAGACGAATATGCTTGCGCTCTTTCACTGACTAGATATATTTAAAATAATGTAGGCCACTTTTACTGGTAACATCAGACATCTGGCATTATCAGGACCCACAAATATTCCCCCATTGCATTATTATACATTATATTTAACATTATATAGTAGTATAATGTAGTGCTGACACTGAAACTCTGAAAACTTGAATTTTTTCTTACACAGTAATTTTTATTTTGGGTGAATTATACACAATACATATTGTCACTATCCACAATACATATTGATGCATTTTTGTATTGCGATATATTGTGACACGTTACACCCCTATACTGTTGACCCTTCCCTTACACCTTAACCCACCCTCCTAAACCACCAACCCTGTGCCGAACCTCACCCGCATCCCAGCAGCACACGTGTATGGACACAATAAGTACATACATTAGTAGTTAAAGACACGGGACGAACACTTTTAGAGAATTTTTGAACTTGTTTGGGAACAAACCTTTCCTCTCAGCCAAGCCGAGAGAGCTCCAGCATAGGAGCCTCCGAAGCTGATCCAGGTGTTGTTGTGCGAGAGGCCGAAGCGCTGGCTGATGTAGTGCCGGAACACAGCCAAGTCCGCCAAACTGAGACAGGGAGGAGAGGAAACAACATGCATCAGAACTGTCACTGTGATCATCATTGTGATGAGCGAAAGGTCAGTCATCATTACGCCTGCTGGCTGGAGAGATGTCTCAGTGTCTCGGTCTCGAGTCCATCAGGGTTGATGCTCTGCCCGTAGAAGCGGTGCTCCAGCGCCACCAGCAGCGCTCTGTGACTCTCTGCCATCAACACATGGTGCCCTAACAGATGGAGGAGGCAAAGCACATTTCTGGATTAGCATTATCAAAATTAGAGAATCAATTTCGAATTTAACTTTAATTCGAAATGAATTCAACTTTAGAATACCGTGCCTTCATTAATGAATAACTACACAGGAACAAATGAGTAACGCACTATTAACATTCTAGTAATTACTATTAACTAATGAGAAACTCTGATTAACTAATTAGTAAGTAATATCGCTCAGTCTATGTGGTAGTTCACTATTATAGCTAATCAATAACTACTATTTTTCATACCTCACTGAAGACTACTAGAACTACTATACAGGTTCATAATTAATATTAATAATGCATAATGTATAATAAAAGGTAACGGTAACCCATTAGTATTGACTCAAGTGTTACTACATCCTTCTAAAGGTACTACTAATTATTTGCATCATTATTCTAAAGTGAAAAGCTTGATAACTACCTAACATTGACTGAAGTCATTGTAAGCTTTTGAGGTTTTTGTAAGGTTTTGGATAGTAATGACTCAAGTGTTACTACATAATTCTAAAGGACCTAAAGTACTTTATACTTTACTTCTAAAGTATTCTGAAGTGAAGATCATGGGAACACAGTAATGACTAAAGTGTTACCAAATCCATCGGAAGGAATTACTATTAAAAATCTCAAGTTTACAATGACTTCGAAGTCACAGTAGTTATCATGTTTTTCACTTTAGAATACTGATCCAAATAATTAGCAGTTGCTTTAGAAGGATGTAGTAACACTTGAGTCATTAGTGGGTTGCCGTTACCTTTTATTATAAATGATGCATTATTCGTGTTAGTTATGAACCTGTTGTAGGTCTCTGGGAGGAATGAAAAAAAATAGTAGTTACTGATTAGCTAATAATGAACTACCACATAGACTGAGCATATCACTTACTAATTAGTTAATCAGAGTTTCTCATTAGTTAATAGCAGTTACTAGAATGTTAATAGCGTGTTGCTCATTTGTTCCTGTGTAGTTATTCATTAATGACGGCACAGTTTTACCATCAATTCTTTGTCCCCGTTCTCCGGCTGGTCCACATCCGCACAACCTTTGCTTCATGAACACTCAGTTCTGGAAATATATATTTTTTTATTCTTTGTGACGTTCTTCTTTATTTGCAAGCCATTGCTTTTGGATAAATGTACATGCATTTCTTGAGGCAACCATGTGACTGGTGATTCTATATTGTAAGACTTTGATATTAAGATAAATTATATTAAGAGCCCTCCCAAAAGTTATAAAAATATATTGTGTAGTAAATGACAGCATGATGCTTTTAACCTGCAACATTTGGCGCCACCCAGTGGACAGTTGACCTGACGCAGGAGAATGTAGGAGGAACTGACGGGTATTTTGGCTTTACAAAACGTTTCTATATTCACATTTTTCTCAGGAGATAAGGTTGAAAATAGCAGAATGGCTTGAAGCCAAAAAAAAAAAAAAAAAGGGTCCTAACCGAACAATACACTGAATTTGGAGAGGGGTCCCTCTCCTCCTATGTAGAGAAAGACCGGTCCATCTGAACGCTGCCAATAAACGTCATTCACAAAGAATTTCTGTGGAGAACAAATATTAATGAATAAATGACAGCAAAATAAATGACATGATTAATTAATTGGTTTTAATATAGGCCTAATTAAAACAACATTTTATAATAACTTAAATTATTCATTTTTTATTTCACATTATTTTGAATATAGGAATTAAAACGACCCATTTCTGTAACACTTTATAATAAATATACAGTAATAATGTATTTACAAATCAAATAAGCATTATTTTACTC
The DNA here is from genome assembly GCF_951802725.1 of Rutilus rutilus. Classification (NCBI taxonomy): domain Eukaryota; kingdom Metazoa; phylum Chordata; class Actinopteri; order Cypriniformes; family Leuciscidae; genus Rutilus; species Rutilus rutilus. The sequence continues at coordinate 36,681,561 of NC_140223.1, forward strand.
TTTACATGAGCTAATTAAACAATAATTGTGTTAATGACAATGAATGAAGAGCTCCCTATTTTTATATAGCCTATAACAATATGCAGTAAAAAATATTAACTAACTATAATACTTTGCAAATGATCTAAGTACTTTATTAGGCTACTGTATACTCATTATAAAGTGCTCCCCATGCCTTGTTCTTGTGTCTGATCACATTTAGAGCAGGATGAGTGTGAGGTTGTGTCTATAGTTTGTACCTGTGGGAAGGTTTTGTCATTCTGCTGGTCATAGTGGTTCAGGGGTTGGTGAATTGTGCCTTTCTTGGGAATGGCAGTGGAAGTGTGTTTTATTCGGGCCTGTTGGATTTTATGCACGTGGTCCTTCATTCGCCATAGAATTTGACCTAGAAAAAATATAGAACACTTTTTTTTTTTTTTTTATGTTTTGAAAGAAATCTCTTCTGCTCACCAAATCTGCATTTATTTATTTTGATCAAAAACACAGTAAAACACTGTAATATTGTGAAATATTATTACAATTTAAAATAATGGTTCTCTATTTTAATATATTTTAAACTGTAATTTATTCCTGTGATCAAAGCTGAATTTTCAGCATCATTACTCCAGACTTCAGTGTCACATGACCCTTCAGAAATCATTCAAATATGATGATTTGATGCTCAAGAAATGTTTATTATTATCAATGTTGAAACCAGTTCAAAAGAACAGCATTTGTCTGAAATAGAAAGCTTTTGTTACATTAAACACTACCGTTCATAAGTTTGGGGTCAGTAACAATAGTTTTTTTCAATACTTTCAAACAATACTTTTATTTAGAATGGATAAATTAAATTGATCAAAAGTTACGATAAAGACATTTATAATGTTATAAAAGATTCTATTTTCAAATAAATTAAATAGAACTTTCTATTCATCATAGAAATCTGAAAATTCAGCTTTGATCACAGGAATAAATTACACTTTACTATATATTCACATAGAAAACAGTTATTTTAAATTGTCTTCATACATACATACATACATACATACATATTAGTATTTTTAATCATTCTTCGTCCAAAATCGTACCAATCCCAAACTTTTTGAACGGCAGTGTAAGTGTAAACATACTGATAAAGACTGTACGAGAAACTTAGATCATGTGATCTCATTCCCTTAAACTTTATGTCAGAAAGATGGGAAATGTCATAGCATAACGGGTTGAATAGTAAGTGACAGACAAATCATACATGCTTTAAAATGCATAAACCACTTTAGAAGTAAAAGCACGATATCTGAATTTCAATACAAAGCAAAATTCCATATAATCCACAGTAATGATGATGATATTCAGATGAAAAAAAAAAAAAAATACACAGTTTTCCATTAAACTTCTTTACATACCAAACAAGACAAACATAGCAAAAGTAAATACCGTAAATAAATAAAAGCACTATTTTCTTTATTATATCAATAGCAAGTCATGGGGCTGTTAATAATGTCCAAATAATGACATATACTCTTACATATCTTGTGTTATTATCAAGAATAAGAGAAACAGATAATTCTGGCATTCACCCACTGAAATAACTCAAACTTGTAACCTGGCTATATGAACAGAGACATTACTTTCACAGCTTTGTTAAACACTGGAGAAGTTTAAGAGCAGAATGAGTCTTACCGGAGTAAACCAGGTGGAAGAGCAGAATCACAGTTAGCCATCTCAGCACAGACATCCCTGTCCCGGATTATCACACAGATGTCAGGATCACAGAACCCTCTGGTTTAGTGGTGATGGTTTCCAGTGTATTATACTCTTATACCCAAGCTGGGGAGTCAGTAATGCGATACGGCTCCCAGTGTGTGCAGTGTGATATAATGAACACCTGAAACCTGGACGCGGAGATCAGCACATGATATCCACGCGGAGATGATGTTCATATTACAAAACCAAACTAGTTTCTCTTCACAAAAAGTCCATACTGACATGATCTATACACTCATTTTAGCATTTTTTTTATTTCATTTTAGGTATCTGTACACGTTTAGATTTTAGTGTGCATTCAGCACTGAACATGTTTTGCATTTTTTTGGTTAGTTATCTGACATCTGTGAGCCAGACTTTAAGGCACCCGTTAGAAAACATTAAATCAAACTTTCATTTTAATCAACCAGTCCTAGAAAGACTCAACACCAAACCCATAGAGTTCACTGAAGGTGGAGACGGACTTGACATTCGTAATCGCGAGATATGCTTTAGACAAGCGAGCGGATCAGATCTAACTCGGGTGTGTAGACTCTCAGAGCTTGGAGAAAATGATTTCTTTGAGGCTTTTCTTCTCCATCCCGGCCTGCGCTGACTTAATTAAATCTTGGGTTTGGAGCATGCTCATATTCCAGGTGCTCTACACAAACAAACAACAACAGGAGACACAGTTTCTCGGATTAATCACGGGATGTCACATGTTGTTACTGGTGTGCATTCACATGCTTTTACATCAATCAAGTATAAATAATGTCACGAATTAGTTAAATCCCCACTCAAATGGAATGAAATTATCCGTTACAATTAACAGGGATCGTATTAAAAAGAACCCTGGAGTCCCCGCTCTCACTCCCAAATACTTTTACAACCACAGAACACTTTTAAAGTGCAGAAAAAAAGAGGAATTTATTAACAGGAAGAAATAATGAACAACATAAACTTCGGAAAAAATACAAAAACTATTGATTAGAAACTAAACTAGAAAAGATTACAAAGAAAATAAAGAAACTTCCCTTTCTACTAACATAAACGGGAGAAACCGAACAACAATAATCCACTTTTTTCCTAATAAGCCTACTGCATTTTAGATTATGGGAGGCACTTCCAGTTTGGGGAAGATCCCAAACCTGTATATAACCTGCCTCTCATTGCTTCCATGCTGATGTTATTTGAACTCCCATGTACAATCTGGATCTAAGTTTTTCTGTATTTTTCCTTGTTATTATAAATATGATATTATTATGTCACCATGTCATGTTATATACACTTGTCTGTCTGGATGTTTGGCTGATGTGAGTTGTGATCTCACCATGTAGTCCAGGGAGTCTGCAACACTGTGGTCTCTGGAGTAAACGAGGTTGACTTTGGTTCCCTGCACTGCTACAGGACTTTTGCTGGCGATCTCTCCTGCCATCTCCAGAGCTCCGGACATCATAGCCTCTTTATCTGGGAACACACGACTGTGGGCAACGAGAGAGAACAAACGCACACAGAAACTATTAGATTTTTCATGTAAATATACACTCACCGGCCACTTTATTAGGTACACTTTGCTAGTACAGGATTGGACCTCTTTTGCCTTTAGAACTGCCTTAATTCTTCATGGCAGAGATTCAACAAGGTGCTGGAAACATTCCTCTGAGATTTTGGTCCATATTGACATGATATCATCACACAGTTGCTGCAGATTTGTCGTCTGCACATCCATGATGTGAATCTCCTGTTCCAGCACATCCCAGAAGTGCTCTATTGGATTGAGATCTGGTGACTGTGGAGTCAGTTTCAGTATAGAGCATGTTCAAGAAACCAGTTTGAGATGATCTGAGCTTTGTGACATGGCCTTTTATCCCACTGGAAGAGGCCATCAGAAGATGATACACTGTGGTCATAAAGGGATGAAAATGGTCAGCAACAACACTCAGGTAGACTGGGGTGTTTAAATGATGCTCAATTGGTACTAAGGGACCCAAAGTGTGCTAATAAATCCTCCACACCATCAGCAGCCTGAACTGACGATACAAGGCAGGAAGGATCCATGCTTTCATGTTGTTCACACCAAATTCTGACCCGACCATCTAAATGTTGCAGCAGAAATCCAGACTCATCAGACCAGGCAACGTTTTTCCAAACTTCTATTGTCCAGTTTTGGTGAGCACGTGTGAATTGTAGCCTCAGTTTGTTGTTCTCAGCTGAAAGGAGTGTTTTCTGCTGCTGTAGCTCTTCTGCTTCAAGGTTTGATGTGTTGTGTGTTCAGAGATGCTCTTCTGCTTCAAGGTTTGACGTGTTGAGTGTTCAGAGATGCTCTTCTGCTTCAAGGTTTGATGTGTTGTGTGTTCAGAGATGCTCTTCTGCTTCAAGGTTTGATGTGTTGTGTGTTCAGAGATGCTCTTTTGCTTCAAGGTTTGACGTGTTGTGTGTTCAGAGATGCTCTTCTGCTTCAAGGTTTGATGTGTTGAGTGTTCAGAGATGCTCTTCTGCTTCAAGGTTTGATGTGTTGAGTGTTCAGAGATGCTCTTCTGCTTCAAGGTTTGATGTGTTGAGTGTTCAGAGATGCTCTTCTGCTTCAAGGTTTGATGTGTTGAGTGTTCAGAGATGCTCTTCTGCTTCAAGGTTTGACGTGTTGAGTGTTCAGAGATGCTCTTTTGCTTCAAGGTTTGACGTGTTGTGTGTTCAGAGATGCTCTTCTGCTTCAAGGTTTGACGTGTTGTGTGTTCAGAGATGCTCTTCTGCTTCAAGGTTTGATGTGTTGAGTGTTCAGAGATGCTCTTCTGCTTCAAGGTTTGATGTGTTGAGTGTTCAGAGATGCTCTTCTGCTTCAAGGTTTGTGCTTCAAGGTTTGATGTATAGAGTGTTCAGAGATGCTCTTCTGCTTCAAGGTTTGATGTGTTGAGTGTTCAGAGATGCTCTTCTGCTTCAAGTTTGATGTGTTGAGTGTTCAGAGATGCTCTTCTGCTTCAAGGTTTGACGTGTTGAGTGTTCAGAGATGCTCTTCTGCTACAAGGTTTGACGTGTTGTGTGTTCAGAGATGCTCTTCTGCTTCAAGGTTTGATGTGTTGTGTGTTCAGAGATGCTCTTCTGCTTCAAGGTTTGACGTGTTGTGTGTTCAGAGATGCTCTTCTGCTTCAAGGTTTGACGTGTTGAGTGTTCAGAGATGCTCTTCTGCTTCAAGGTTTGATGTGTTGAGTGTTCAAAGATGCTCTTCTGCTTCAAGTTTGATGTGTTGAGTGTTCAGAGATGCTCTTCTGCTTCAAGGTTTGACGTGTTGTGTGTTCAGAGATGCTCTTCTGCTTCAAGGTTTGACGTGTTGTGTGTTCAGAGATGCTCTTCTGCTTTATGGTTTGACGTGTTGAGTGTTCAGAGAAGCTCTTCTGCTTCAAGGTTTGATTATGTTGAGTGTTCAGAGATGCTCTTCTGCAGACGGGTGGAACTAGTGCTTATTTGAGTTACTGTTGCCTTTCTATCAGCTGAACCAGTCTGGCCATTCTCCTCTCCATTCTCTTCTTCTTTCTTTCCCATTCTGATGCTCAGTTTTGAACTTTAGCAGATAGTCTTGAACATGTCTAAATGCCTAAACGCATTGAGTTGAGGTCATGTGATAGGAGGTCATGTGATTGGCTGATTAGATGTTTTACGTTAATGAGCAGTTGAACAGGTGGACCTAATAATATGGCCAATGAGTGTAATCCACATGTGAAGCCAATCATTACAGAGTTCTTAAATCTACAGTAGGAACGTTTTTATTTTAAAAATCACTTATCACTATTTTGTGAATGTACAGTATATATTATAAATTCTAAATAGTACATTATCTCATATCTTATTGCTTAAATATCTCACCTGACCAATCCACAGCTCTTGGCTTCATCAGCGTGCATCTTCCTTGCAGTGAAAGCCAACTCATTCACTAAACTGAAAGACAGTGGGAGCAAACTTTACAATCAATTGCATAAAAACAGGGCACTGCTATCTATAACATGCTTTAAGATCAAGCTAGTACCTTCGACTTCCAATCACTCTGGGGAGACGTTGCAAAGTCCCGACATCAGCTGCCAAACCAATGTCAACCTCCTGAACAGGAAAGGGTGATCAAATCAGGCATTCAAATTTAAATCTCTGCAAATCTAAGTTTATTCTAAAATGGCTTTAAATGGTCAGGTAAAATCACAAAGACAATCTAATGAGACAGCCCACACCTTGACCTGAAACCAGGCATCCTGCGTACACAGTCGTATATCACATGCTGTGATTAAGTCCACTCCTGTAAAAGAAGACACAATGAAATTATAACGTTTTAAATATGGTTATGAAGAATCGTTTTCTATCTGGTGAAGCAGCAAACTTCTAGAGGAGAAACTAACTTCACTAGTACAAAGTTGTTCAAGGTGAGGAGGCCTATAATGAATGAATGAATTATACAAATTACTTGTGTAATTGAATATCATTACATCATAGCGCCTCCTGTCTTTGAGGTCATTTGTCCAAAAGGTCCACCAAAGTTTGGCTTGGTAGGACATTCTTGTCTAATAACTACTCAATGCTTATTGGTCATTGCTGGCCATTATTTTTATTTATTTTTTGCATATGTAACTGTTCTCATATACAATGATGGTTCCTTGGACAAAGACACTGCATGCAAAATTTCAAGTCAAATGGATCAATAATTCCATAGTTAAAGACATTTTATTGTCTGTCATAATTATAGCAAGCTATAGGCTAATAACTACAGTAATAATAATAATAAAAAAATAGAATAGGAAACAAATACTGATTTCTTCAACATCAAATAATAGTACAGAAGAAATCTGTTCTATAATGAATTTGTTCTATATATTCACAATAAAGTATAGAATGTTGTGGAAATTTCTTAACAGAGGGAAACTAACCTCCTCCTATACATGCACCGTGAACGGCCACAATCACTGGTTTTGGACACTGCACAAAGAAACACAAGAGACATGATGAAATATGATTTGTGTATTGAGATGAAGTAGTTAGTTGCCATTGAATGTTATAGCCAAATATTAATGTTCATCTAAAAATACTGCAATCCTCTTATCATTTTCATGTCATGCCTTTTCGCCATTGATCTCAAATATGCATAAAGAATGAATCTTCATTTTTGTATAAACTTTTGAGTATATTTCCCATATTACCTATATCCCATTTATGATAGACAATACATATATTCTCATGTACAATATATGGACAAAAGTTGTCATGATTCTGCCTTCGTGTCCCAGATCTTTTCTTCGATCATGACAGACTCATGTTTTATGTTTAAGCACATGGCCATTTGTTTGGGCTGTGTGCTTGCGTTGTCTTGTCACCTTACCCCGCCCCCTTGTTATCTCATCTTGTAATTATTATATCATCGCTTTCACCTGTGTTCCTGATTAGTTTGCTCCCTATTTAATCCCCTCATATTTTCTGTCCTGTGTTGGTACATTGTCAAACATTGCGTGTTAAACTCTGTGACAGTCCTGTGAGTACTTCGTCTGAATCCTTTTTAATGAGAATTGTGAGTTTGTGTTGCTGTTAGTTTCCTGTCAAGTCAGAGTCCAGTCTTCGTTTAGTATCTTGTCTTAGTCAAGGTGAACTCTCCTCCAGTCCTGTTTTGCCCCCTCGTGGGTTTTGTTTTCTGTTTTGTGTCGTAATAAACCTTGAGTGTCTGCATATCGTCTGTGTTTGGGTTCTCTCCTTCAACCTCATGACAAAATGTACCGACCAAAGAAGAACCCAGCAGACTGTATGTCTTCTCCCGCTAAACCACAGCCGACTGACCAAGAACTATGGTGGCAGTTGGCCATTGCCGACAGTAGAAATGGAAGACTTCCGTTCCCTCCCCAGGGTGAGTTGTCCCTGAAGAGGTATGCCCAAGTCGTGGAAGAGAAGAGATTCTTCCTGCCTATTCCAGCTATTTCATCGCTGGTCTCAATTCTCCTCCTCCTCTGTCTGAACGAGGGGAGCTGACTCTTCGCCCATTTCGAGCAATGGTGGATTGCTTATCTCGGAGAGAGTCAAAGGGTCCCATGAGGTTTTCATCTGCCATGCTTCCAGTGGTCCCGGAGGGTCGAGTTCTAGCTGTCGTCACTCAAGGGGATCAGGCTCTCTCCGTTTCTTCTCCCGAGGTTTCATCCACACACGCTGATCTCCGTGGCAAACGAGGGAGACGGATTTCATGGGATTCTCCTTCGGAATCATCCTCGACGGAGTCAACGCTGCCTGAGACTGCCCTTCCAGTACCAGTTACGGTCCCCGCGGAGCTTCTCCAACCGGCCACTAGTCCAGCTATGACTTCCGCACTGCAACCTAGGAGAAAGAAAAGGAGGAAGGGAGCCATTTGTCCTTCTTCTCTGGCTGTCCCAGAGCCCGCTACTGCAAGCGCTGTCCCAGAGCCCGCTACTGCAAGCGCTGTCCCAGAGCCCGCTACTGCAAGCGCTGTCCCAGAGCCCGCTAAAGAGGTTCTGCAAGCAGTTTCTGCCCAAAAGGAGATGCCTGTCGTCTTAGCTGCTCGAACCGTATCTGACTATCTTACCGCTCTTGCCAAGATCCTTGAGATGCCACCTAGACCCAATTTACTTTCAAGTCACGAACCCACGACATCAGACAGCGCTTCTCCCGAGTCAAGTGTGTTAAGCCTGAAGGAATCAAGAGAATCAAATGTGTCAAGTCTGAATGATTCTAATGAATCGAGTCCTGTTCCGAGTCCTGTTTCGAGTCCGGTTCCGAATGATTCAAGTGAACCTATTGTATCAAGTATGGAAGATTCAAGTGAATCGATTCCTGTTCTGAATTCTGCTCTGAGTCAAGCGCATTCTAGAGTAATCTGCCCAGAGGAACCAGTCCAGTTCGTCTGTCCTCTCAAGCAAGAACCTGTTCCACAATCACCCGCTTCATCCCCTGTTTTGTCTCCCGTGTCATCGCCCCCTGTTGTCCCTATCAAGACTCCTGTCAAGTCGCCGTGTGTTTTCCCTATCACCCCTGTCGTTGCCCAGCCCCGGACTGTTTTCAACAAGACTGTACCTCGTGTTTCTTCATCTAAACCTGCCCATAATCCTTGTCCAATCCTTGTCCTGGTCATGATTCTGCCTTCGTGTCCCATATCTTCTCTTGTCTTGAGGCAGGATCATGACAGACTCATGTTTTATGTGTAAGCACATGGCCATTTGTTTGGGCTGTGTGCTTGCGTTGTCTTGTCACCTCACCCGCCCCCTTGTTATCTCATCTTGTAATTATTATATCATCGCTTTCACCTGTGTTCCTGATTAGTTTGCTCCCTATTTAATCCCCTCATGTTTTCTGTCCTGTGTCGGTACATTGTCAGACATTGCGTGTTAAACTCTGTGACAGTCCTGTGAGTACTTCGTCTGAATCCTGTTTAATGAGAATTGTGAGTTTGTGTTGCTGTTAGTTTCCTGTCAAGTCATCGTCAAGTCAGAATCTAGTCTCAATTTTTAATCCTTCTAGAAGCGCATTTGTGAGGTCAGGCACTGATGTTGGACAAGAAGGCCTGGCTCGCAATATCTGTTCCAGTTCATCCCAAAGGTGTTCAATGGTATTGAGGTCAGGGCTCTGTGTGGGCCAGTCAAGTTCCTCCACACCCAACTCATCCAACCATGTCTTTATGAAACTTGCTTTGTGCACTGGGGCACAGTCATGCTGGAATAGAAAAGGGCCTTCCCTCAAAGTTGGATGCATAGCATTGTCCAAAATGTCTTGGTATGCTGAAGTATTGAGATTTCCCTACACTGGAAGTAAGGGCCCAAGCCCATCCCCTGAAAAACAACCCCACACCATTATCCCTCCTCCACCAAACTTTACAGTTGGCACAATGCAGTCAGGCAGGAAACATTCTCCAGACCATCCGTCAAACCCAGACTCGTCCATCAGACTGCCAAACAGAGAAGTGTGATTCGTCACTCCAGAGAACACGTTTTAACCGCTACAGAGTCCAGTGGCGGCGTGCTTTACACCACTGCATCCGACGCTTGCCATTGTATTTGGTGATGTAAGGCTTGGATGCAGATGCTCGGCCATGGAAACCCATTCCCTGAAGCTCCCGCCACACAGTATTTAGCTAATATTAATGCCAGTGGAAGTTTGGATCTCTTCAGCTGTGGAATCAGCAGAGTGTTGGTGATTTGCACTCGCTCTATGACTTTACATAGTTTTCTGCTTCATGGAGTTGCTGCTGTTCCTAAACTTTCCACTTTCCAATTTCCAATAATACCATTTACAGTTCACCATGGAATATCTAGCAGGGATAAACGTTTACAAACTGACTTATTGCAAAGGTGGTATCCTATCACAGTACCGCTCTTGAATTCACTGAGCTCTTCAGAACGTCCCATTTTTTCACAAATGTTTGTAAAATGGGTCTGATTGAAGCATCTGAATTCAAGAATTAAGAGGTGTGTCCCAATACTTTTGTCCATATAGTGTATGTATTGAGATGTTTTCACAGTAAATGAATGATGTTTTAAAATAATAACCTTTTCAATAACAGTGAAGGTCTCTTGGTATTTAGCTACGGTGCGGCGCACGTTCCATGAGATCCTGGCGGTGTCATCTCCTTCAGGCTGTAGGATATCACTGGCCATGCCCATGAGGTCAATACCTGCACAAAGATCATTACTATTCAGTTATTGATGAAATAATCATATATGGCATATAATACATAAAAATGCATTATAAGTGTTAAACATTTTTAGAAAATTTTAAATCTAGCAATTGTTACTAGCTGAATCAGTCCATGTTGCCAAAATAAAGAATGTTAGTTTCATTTCAGTTGCTAGTTGTCGAAATGTTGTTGAGATAAAATATAATTTGTGCAAATTTAAAATGTATTTTCATATGATGAGAAACAGTCTGACTAATCAACAAACAAACAAAATAAACAAAGTAAAAAAAAAAAAAGACTAGCAACTGGTCAAATTTGGGAAGATGTTGCAAGAACAGTGTGTTAAGATACACTGTAAAAAGTGAACATGTGCAGTTGTTGCTTTAAGGGGGTATTTCTACATGATTCAACCTACAAATTCTAATTTTGTTGTTGTAACCTACTTCAATCAGTTTGATACATCATTAACCAAGGGAATGCTGTTTTAACTTAGAGTTACATTGACCCAACATACAATTTCCATTAAAGTTCAGGATGGATATATTTGACACATTCGCACCTGCTACTTGCTGATCAGCGAATTTTGATTAAATGAGAAATTGTGATTTGTGATTATTAAACACATTAAGTTACATCAAAGTGAAATTTGACCAATTTGACCAAACACAATTGACAGCGTGCCTAAGCAAATAAACAAAAAAAAGTGACAAAGCATGCTGGGAGTACAGATCCAGGGCTGCATTTCTCAAAAGCATCATGAGCCAAATCTACTTGGGCTCACGATCCTAAACGCAGCCCTGGGCAATCGATCTGTAGTTCCTATGATGAACAACACCGTTGACAAAACTAAACTGATTTCATTTGAATAAACTAAATTAAGTTGTGTCTTCAATTAAAAATGTCTTCACTTAAAGTAAATAAGGGTAATGAATTATTTTTAGTGTATTTCCATCAAGGTGGAAAAGGACTTTCATCATATAAAACACAAGATTATGTCAAACTTATTAATTAATGTTATCTAGCTGGAGAAATCAGGTGACAGTAATGCTTCAGTAAAACCTTGTTTTTTTTTCAGGTTGGTTGTACTCAGTTATAATCGTTAATCTTAAATCATTTATTTCATTTCAACAAAACCAGTTATTGTAGATGTTACCACATGAAGTACAAGTACATCTAAGTTGAACTGACTAAAGTAAAATGTCAGTGTAGTGTTTGATAGCTTTACCAGAAGTGAAGAGCTTTCCAGCGCCTGAGAAAACCACGACACGACACTCTGAGTCTTCAGCTATCTGATTGAAGCAGTCAATCATTTCACTGCAGGTACAACAAAAATACACACACACACTAATTCAGTCATGACGTGATTGCAATTATTTTAGATAACTGAGATTCCAATCTCACACTGAATATTTTAAGAGAGCATAGAAATGGCATAAAATGGGCACTTTTATGTCGCTCTTTCTTGCATGAATGATGAGATATACTTTGTAAACATTTTAATATTTTATTAAATGTTATTGAACTGAAATTAATCAACACTGAACTCAACTGACTATTGTCTTTTTTACAGCAGAGTTTGATGAAGTTTGCATCATTGATTCTGTCATTTTGCTCTGTATTACCGTACTTTATAAAGCACTATATAAATAAAGGTGACTTGAATAAAATAGTACTATTCATGTCACTCTACACTTGTTTGTTTACAAAGCCTTACAGGAAATCTTAAAGGAAATAAAATGAATTATTGATATGGATATCAGTGTGTAATATGGACAATATGAGGTCGTACAGCCAGAATGCCTTGTTCATCGCATTGCGTTTCTCCGGCCGGCAGATCTCGACGTGAGTGACGGTGTCCACTGGCCGGCTGACTGACAGGGTTGTGAAGGGGGGGGTGGGCCCTCCTGATGAAGACATTCCTCTAACAGCGTTCAGGAAAGGTGCCAACAGACCCTGTTCTAATCACAAAACACAGAAAACAAATCACACTTCTGGCATGTAGAGGACACCGCTGTTTGATATTAATCTGAATAACGAGTGAAGAATATTTATTCAATATATATAGCAGTTTCTCTGGATTTACCATTTATATGTATGTGTTTGAGTAAAATGAACATTTTTGTTGGATGATATAAACTATCGACAACATTTCTTCCAAATTTCAAGTAAAAAGATTGTCATTTACAGCACTTATTTGGATCTTCCCAATTCCAGCCTTACTGAAGAACCTCCAGATCATCACCGATCCTCCACTAAATTTCACAGTGTGGCTTGTAGGCCTCTCCAGGTCTCTGTCTAACCATTAGATGACCAGGTGTTGGGCAAAGCTGAAAACAGGACTCATCAGAGAAGATCAGAGTCAGGCGTGACTCAAGGTTATCCTGGAAGAAAACTTGCTTCCTTCTGCTCTGGCAATGTTCCGAGGATTGTTTTTTTCCAGTAGGACAATGATCCAATCCAGCCAGGCCAATCAAGGTGAGCATGGAGAACCACTAGATCAAGCCCCTGTCATGTCCAGCCCAATCTCTAGACCTGAACCCATTGAAAACCTCTGGAATGTGATCAAGAGGAAGAGCCGAGCTGCTTGAATTTTTTCACCAGGAGTGGCATAAAGTCGCCCAACAGCAAACTGGTAAAGAGCATTTCAAGACGCATGAAAATCAGGGTTATTCCACCAAATATTGATTTCTGAGCTCTTCCTAAGTTCAAACATTAGAATTGTGTTGTTTGAAAATATTAATATGAACTTGTTTTCTTTGCATTATTTATACGAGGTCTGAAAACATGGCATATTTTTCCGTTATTTTAACCAGTTGTCATTTTCTGCAAATATATGTTCTAAATGACAATGCTTTTATTTGAAATTTTGAAGAAATGTTATCAGTAGTTTATATAATACATCAAAAATGTTACATTTAACTCAAACACACATATACATATATATATACATATTAATGCTGTCAAATCCATTAATCATTTCTAACATAAGTTTATTTATATAATATGCGTGTATATATTATTATATTTATATATATTATATAGGCCTATGTGTGTGTATGTGCGTGTCTTTGTGTGTGTATATATATATATATATATATATATATATATATATATATATATATATATATATATATATATACACACACACATACACAGTCATGTGAAAAAGAAAGACGCCCTTTAAAACTTTTTACTTATCAGACCATAATAATATTTTGGTCTTAAGCTGGTCTTAAAATTAGGTTAATACAACCTCAGAGATGGACAACAACAAATGACATATTACACCGTGTCATTAAGCCAAATTAAGCCAAAAGGGAAAAGCCATGGGTGACAAACTAAGTTCACCCAATGATTCAATTGCTTGTAGAGCCTTAGCAGCAATCAGTTGAAGGAATCGTATTCTGTATGACAGTATCCGTCTCTCACATTGTTCTCGAGGAATTTTGGCTCGCTCTTCTGTATAACGTTGCTTCAGTTCATTGAGGTTTGCAGACATTTGTTTATGCACAGCTCTCTTAAGGTCCCGCTGCAACATTTCAGTCGGGTTGAGGTCTGGGCTTTGACCGGGCCGGTGCAACACCTTGATTCTTTTCTTGTTCAGCCATTGTTGTAGATTTGCTGGTGTTCTTGGGATCGTTGTCCTGTTGCATGACTCAATTTCAGCCAAGCTTTAGCTGTCGGACAGATTTGACTCTAGAATACACAGAAGAGTTCAGGGTCGACTCAATGACTGCAAGGTTCCCAGTCGGTCCTGTGTCTGCAAAACCAGCCACAGTTGGTAAGAGGTGTTTGTGCTGATTTGCTGTGTTTGGTTTTCACCTAAAGTGGCGCAGTGCATTATGGCCAAACATCTCCACTTTGGTCTCATCTGTCCGAAAGACATTGTTCCAGAAGTCTTGAGGTTTGTTCAGATTCAACTGTGCAAACCTAAGCTGTACTGCATGTTGTTTTAAGAGAGAAGAAGCTTTCTCCTGGCAACCCTTCCAAAAACATGCCACACTTGCCCCGTCTTTTTCTAATTGTACTTTCATGAACTTTCACATTTAACATGTTAACTGAGTCTGAGATGTAGTTCTTGGGTGTTTTGTGATTCCTCTGAGCATTGCACAGTATGCCCTTGGAGTGAATTTGCTGGGACGTCCACTCCTGGGAAGGTTAGCAACTGTCTTGAATGTTTTGAATGTTCACTGTAGAGTAATGGAATTGGCATTTAAATAAAGGCATTTTAGGCAAAAGGGGGATGAGGAATTGGCCCATAATACATCCCTGATCTGACGAAATATTGTATTATTATTAAGGTAACAATGTTTAATTCGTTAACATTAGGTAATATGATCTAGCAACAAACAATACTTTTACAACATTTATTAATCTAGGTTAATGCTAATTTCTGCATACTCTATCCTAATACATTTTAATGCATTAAGAAAGAAAATGAATAAGATGTATATTGCTCACATGAAATATATTGACAAAGTTAATACATTTTATTTCAAGTTAAATGTTAACAAATTATCCCATATATATATATATGAGTCATTCCACGAAACCGGTACGATTTGGACAAACACATTTTTGGATTTTTTACTTTTATGTATTACTTTTCTGAACAACCCACAACATTAATTACATGTTTAACTTCCAGAAAATCATATTTTCCCACCTCAGGCATCAAATCCCTATTATTATTGGTAATTATTTTAAGATATGGGCACTATTAGTCTTCAACCCCGTTATGGACACTATGGGAGCTCTCTGAATATGATTATAAAATATATTTGTAATGAAATCAACATTTTCCTATTAATCATATGTCCCTCACACTAATTCAGTAATTGTAAATGTAAAATTTACATATAATTTTACACTTATGCTATACTAAAGCTTGAAATGGGCACTTTTTGTGACAGCAACCTCATCATTTTTGATCAAAGATGTGGCTTAACTTCAGAATTTTAACTAAAATCAGTATTCTTATGATTGCTCTGAACATTTCTGACTAAGTTCAACAAACATTAAATTACTTATTCATAAACTTAAAAAAAATAATAAAAATGTAGGTGTGACGGGGTTGAGACTAAGGTTAACAGGGTTGAAGATGGTAACGGGGTTGAAGAGACAAATACAGCTAAACATATACAGTGCTATGCATAAGTTTAGGCAACCATGCTAAAGTTGACTAAAAAGAGGAATAAAAAATCATATTTTGCAAATTTAACTTAATGCCTTATTTTAAAAAATTAGGAAAAATCCAACCTTTAAGGACACCAATTTTCTTTGTGAATGAATAATGTATCGTAAATAAATAAATGTTCTTCCTTAAAAAACAGGGTGCATAAGTTTGGGCACCACTATGTTAAATTCCCATAGAGGCAGGCAGATTTTTATTTTTAAGTATTTTTTTTTTTTTTTTTTTAGGATACTATGCATCCTGATAAAGTTCCCTTGGCCTTTGGAATTAAAATAGCCCCACATCATCACATAGCCTTCACCATACCTAGAGATTGGCATGGAGTACTTTCCATAAGATCATCTCTCAATGCAAATCAAACTAGCTATTAGGCTAACTGAAATAAAATCATGCCAATCTCTAGGTATAGTGAAGGCTATGTGATGATGTGGGGCTATTTTAATTCCAAAGGCCAAGGGAACTTTATCAGGATGCATAGTATCCTAAAAAAAAAAAAAAAAAAATACTTAAAAATAAAAATCTACCTGCCTCTATGGGAATTTAACATAGTGGTGCCCAAACTTATGCACCCTGTTTTTTAAGGAAGAACATTTATTTATTTACGATACATTATTCATTCACAAAGAAAATTGGTGTCCTTAAAGGTTGGATTTTTCCTAATTTTTTAAAATAAGGCATTAAGTTAAATTTGCAAAATATGATTTTTTATTCCTCTTTTTAGTCAACTTTAGCATGGTTGCCTAAACTTATGCATAGCACTGTACATAGTTGTTTTTTTCTCAAATTCACTGAAAGATTTTCTATGAGCACTGTATTTCATTATGTAACCAAGAAAAACAACATATATAAATTGCAATTGCAACTCAGTTTTATTAACCCGACTGCAGGAAAAACAACAATAACTTTAAATACATTAGAACATTATAAACTGACTAAATAGGTCATCAAAATAAAACATATTACTTGTGTGCTTTTTTGATGTGTTTGTGTGTCTGTGCGAACATGTTTTTGTGTGTTTTTTTTGCATGTGCGTGCGCTTCGTGGCAAAAAAGTAACGGGGTTGAGTGTGACGGGGTTGTGATTTTTTGCTTGAAAATGGCCACTGCTCTACATGTAGTGAACAACAAGAGAGTACATGGCATTCATTGTATTAAGAAATCATGTATATTTTTGCAATAACAAAGATAATTTTCACAAGTAATAGAATTCTATCTTTATTTGATGTAACGGGGTTGAGTCGTTGAGCTTGACGACCACATTATCACAACTCTAAATAAGTTATAGTTATAAAAGAGGGTGGTAACTTGCCTGTCTCTACACACAGTGTTGTTCAGAAGACTTCTATGATGTTAATTCCTGTTATTGATGTCACATATAAGGATCTGTTCATTAGTTTTATGGGGGAGAATGGTTTGTGTAACGGGGGTTGAGGGATTACTGAGGAACGGAACTAAATAATGTGATTTTAATGAATAATCATGAATTTACTTAGAAAAAAAACATTACCAGCAAAAAAGCACAGATAGATATTCATGGGAATGGCAAAATGTATGGACTTTTTTCTAATTATATTATTCATATTCCAAGTACACTTTCAAAGAAGGCCATGAGGGACATGACAAAATAGGTGGTGTCAACTGAAAAACAAGATAATTTCTAATATAAAGATAATATGTATGTCATTATTTTTAAACTTTATTAAAGGAGACATTTCAATTGATACAAAAAGCTTTTAAGAATAGATTTTGGTGACCCAATAGGTAAAATACACTTAAAAACGTCAGAGGGACTCAAATCATACCGGTTTCGTGGAATGACTCATATAGGCTATATAGTATTTTGTTTTGCTTAAAAAACGGCTTGTTACCTTTCTTTAAAATATATTCCAATTGGTTTGATAGGTTATGTAATAACATAAATGCGTGCTTTAAGTGTCCAAATACTAATAGTAATCAATAATAGCACATCAAACATAGATTTCCATAGAAAATTTCCATTTATTTATTTTTATATTATAAATGTATATACACGATCCAGCTTGCGATTACAGCAAGTTTTAAAACTTGATTTACCAATTAAATATATTTAATTATTCACTCAAAGAGAGAATAACATATTATTGAGTGTGTGACCTTTCACCCAGTTAACAGTCTGTAATGACACCTTCACCTACATTCAGTCACAGTTACGATTCATAACAAATTGGTTTAAAAAACGAACAAAATTGAGTGTTGATACTTCATTTTTTCTAGTGTTCAATACTTAATGCTAATACAAACGGTGAATGTGGTTAATGTGAGTATTCAGAACAAATGCAGTTAGATGATCAAACTGTGAGACTTACTTCTGAACGCAGAACTGAACACGAATGCCATCGATGCCCTTTGACCAGTATCGTTATATATTCACAATCACAGAGCAGAGCTGTTTATGAAGACTAGCACTGCAGTTTATCTGTTTAACTGGAGGATACTCGTCACAACACAATGAAAACACTGATAATATCCGCCTCTGTCTTTAAGAAGAGTAGTTTATTTTTTTAGGACGTCATCATGTTTTCCTCTGATGTACAGCGGTTTATGGGTTTATGTTGTGAGAAATTGAGAGTCCCCTCCAGATGATCCTTCTTCTTCTTGAAGACTTCTTCTTCTTTTTCTTCTTCTTTGAAACTCTGCACTATAGGCACACACCGCCATCTACTGTTCCTGTTCTTACATGGATGATGGTCACATCTCTATTATTTTATAATTTCGGGTTCACGTTACATGTTTCTGTATTTCTGTCTGCTGTGTGTTCAGTTCCCATGCCAAAACCCAGCTTGTGTGTTCCCATCTATACCTTTGTGTTTTAAGTAATGTGATTCACAATCAAATTCGTTTGACTATATATTTCATTACTCTTTGATTACTGTAATACTCCTTTAATGTCCAGTTTATCTTATTTTTCCATTTAAGTTCTTTATCATTTTAATTCTCTCTATTATATTATCTACATTTTAATGTATTACCCCACAAAAGGCACATTTACCTGTAATACCTATTTTGAATAGTGATGCATTTAGTCCTGTGTGTCCAAATTGTAATCTTGCTAAAACCACCTCATCTTTCATACATTTTCCAAAATGATACAGTATATTCCTTTGACTGATAAGTTAATTTTATAATAAAAATTTCCTGGCTGTATCAGCTGTCCCACTTCTTCTGCAACTCTTTTTGAGTATTTGATTTAAAGGTATAGTGGAGGATCTTTCCGAATTTTAGATAAGACCCGCCCTCTCCACTTTTTGAATAAGTTTGATTGATTCACCAGAATGATTGACAATTAGGAGGACCAATAGTATAGGTGATCCACCCGGAAGTAAAAAATCCTCCGCTATACCTTTAATAATTGATTTAATTTCTCCTCTTCCTAATGGAACTTAAATCTCTATATCCCTTCTTTTTTTTTCCTCTTTTGCTAACTGATCCGATATTTATTCTCACTTTTTTTTTTGGAGATAATATTTATATATACATATATATATATATATATATATATATATATATATATATCAAATTTAAATGTCTTCTCTAATGGATTGATGTGATTGTTTGATGTGAACAAACAATGAACGACAGTATTTTAGGTAACTTACACTAACGATAAACGATTAATAAATACTGTAACAAATGTATTGCTTATAGTTCATGTTAGTTAATACAGTACATTAACTAATGTTAACGAATGAGACCTTATTGTAAAGTGTTACCAATGTATTCATACTGTTTGTGATAAATGTACATTTTGTAACACATCATTCGAAGATATTGAACATTTATTTTTTATTGCCCTTTTTCTATTTTTATTTAATTTTTATTTTGTTTGGATTGACTTTAAAATAGACATGGCAAAGAATTTAATCAAAACTTTTAATTTAGAACCTTATGACATTTTACTTGGTTTTTAAAACCCATATTGTTCTGAAAAACAAAATTACATGATTAATCTTTTAATTATTTTGTCAAAATGTTATATTCATAAGACAAAAATAACTCTCAAAGAAACTTTCATAACCTTGTAATACTGATCTCACAATACACTTTGAAATCCTTTCAAACATGAGATCACAAAACAAAAAGCTTATAAAAACAATAAAAAGTCTAAAGCTTTCCATGTTCATATTATAGAGCACTTTTTATCCCAGTACTTTTTTATATTATTATTATTTTAACATGTTTATTTTAATGTTAGTTGATGTTGTTATTCTGTTTCATAAACTCTGAACTGTACTACAATGCCTTATACTTTTTGAATTATACAAGTCCATGTTTGAACTAAAAAATCTTCTGAGATAAACTGGTGCCGCTATAGTGTTCATTTAAAGGAGTCTTCTCTCTCTCTCTCTCTCTCATATCATAGGATCACGTATAATATTCCGCTGCTGGAGTTATGTGGGGGAAGGGGGGCATCTTAGTCCAAATGTCTAAAATAAATTCAATGAAATTCAATTAATTGACAAATAGATTCACTTAATTAACGTTAAAATTGTTCAGATGGACTAAACTCAAAAATGTTGATGTTCAGAAAGCACAGAATTACCAGAGTCAATATTTCCCTGATACTATGTTACATTCTTTATTATGCAAACATTATAATCGAACTTTGTCACACTGTATAAATGGGAATTTATGAATGAGATTAATAGCTACCGTCCTTTGCATTTTAGGAAGGGCAGCAAAAACATTCCTGCGATTCCTGCCAACAGTAAATGTGACTGTCTTCGGTCTGCTTTTACAGGCTCTGCCCTAACTACACTTGAAGAAACTGCGGTGATATTTAAGTAAGGAAACTGAGACCTTGTACACAAAGATTTCTTTATTATGTACAGAATGAGTGCGTTTCAAAACTTGACATGAACATTTGAAACAATACGACAGATACTTCCGCTCATGCTAAATGTTAGTTTTCCAGAATTCGAGCACTTTGCTGTATTTAAACAGAGCTCAGTGCTTTAGTCTGTTGGTAGTTTTGCAGGGCCAGCTCGATGAATCCAGCTCTGTTCGGCTCGTGCTGGGCATAGATCTAAGAATGAGAGGGAAAGAAAGACAGAAAATGCATTAGAACCCGCAGACAAACTGTTTCTCTTAACGTTTTTATGTTAAGATGGTGACCAACATAAAACAGCTTTTATGTCTGATAAAACTGGAGCTATGTCTGGAGTCTTTGTCTGATGTGAGTAGAAACTATAATTGTGTATAATTTAAACTCTTTCACCGCCACTGACAGATTTTTCCGTCATTTCTAACAACGCTTCCCTGCCATTGATGGAAATGTATGGAAATCCATGTTTTCACTGTTATACGGCAGGGGTTATTATTACGCATCAACTGAAAGAGGCGAAACACAGGCAAAGAAGCAGCAGAAACAAGTGACGGAAGCATTGCTTACGCATATGTAAAATAACACGATCATCAACATTAAACCTAATGTTACTGAATGAAATGTCGACCCAGGACGAGCTATAGGACTGACGTGTTGATGGACTCGATCTACTCATCTGTGTTTTGATCATCGTTCTGAACCACATCCAGACCAATTTTTGACAAAAATGTGATTTTCTCAGCTTTTTGTTCAAAATGTAGCTTTTTTTTTTTTTTTTTTTTATGAAACTTACGGTTACACTTTATTTTAAGGTGTCATTGTTACGGTGTAATTATATATTTAAGTACTGAGTAATATTAAGCAACTACATGTACTTACTGTAGGGTTAGGATTTGGTTGAGGGTTAATTGCATGTAATTATGCATAATTTACAGTTATTACTATGGTACGTACATGTAACATATGTAACAAGGACACTATAAAATAAAGTGTTACCAAACTTACCCACATTAAAGTGTTGATTAAAAAAAGCATGAAGCTAGAATAAAACAGTTCTGAGGGCCATAACATTTTTGTGAAAATTATCAAAATGCAGGAGCTGGTAGCTTCTTTTTTTTTTAAACACTGGCAGGGAAAGAGTTAATGATGTTTCTAAAAGTGCTATTTATTGTTTTTGCGAGAATAAGTTTGCTTATTTTAATTAGCAAAAGAAACACTGAAATACTGACTTCCTGTCACAGGGGTCACAGGGTCAATGTGACATAAACAGGGTTGAGCGTGCAGTAATCCTGAACCGTGACTAAACACGGGCCCCTCATCAAGTCTGCCATGCTTTCCTATTTCCTTTCACAGAATCTAATATACACACACACATTAAAACCTGTCACTCGACCATCTCTACCAAATTACTGGTGGCATTTTTCGCCTTGGTTTACTGCGTTCTCTCTGGATGACGTCCAGGCGTGGGTTAAAGGTCTAACCACAGGCTGATGTGAAGCGATGTACCCTGGGCCTGACCCCGTCTTCCCTGTTTCCAGAGCTCATATCAGTCATGTTCTCATGTGAGAGAGATGATTTAGCACATGGCTACTTGAGTAAATGTTTATAGTATATTTCTGAATAAATTTACACCCTATTTAACACTGTAGTGTTATAGTCTGAGGTTATGGATTTTTGTCTTACCCTTATGAAGGTTTTGGGCATTTAAATTAAATGTTTAATTTAAATTAAACATTTATTATAATATTTATTTATTTATTTATTTATTATTTTACTATAGAGTCCCCATCAAAGATTTGGAAATATATATAGATTTTTTATGTTTTTGAAAGAAGTCTCTTAAGCTCAAAAAGGCTGCATTTATGTCATCAAAAGTACAGTAAAACAGTAATATTGTGGAATATTATTACAATTTAGAAGAACCGTTTTCTATTTTAATATATTTTAAAATGTAATTTATTCATGTGATCAAAGCTGTGTTTTCAGCATCATTACTCCAAGTCTTCAGTGTCACATGATCCTTCAGAAATTATTATAATATGCTGATTTGATGCTCAAGAAACATTCCTCATTATTATTAATGTTGAAAATGTATTATTAATGTCTCGAAGGCATTTATACTCTGTCTAGTCTTGGTTTCAGACTCAGGATTTTATTTCAAGACCAGTCAAGACCCCAACGTCTGGATATCAGTAAATTGCCAGTGCATTGTCTGATTTATTTGTTCACATTATTACTGTGACTTGATGTAAAACTCAAATGCAATCAATAACTTATTTCTAATTTGATTTCTTTTGTTACTGTTGTGCCGGGTCAGAAATAAATGGGGAACGGTGTCCAAAATGTAACAAAAATTAATACAAATGCCCAAAACATTCAAGATTTGATTGCAAAAAAAGTAGCTACTTGTATGGGATCTTGTTTTTTATATTATAACACATATAATTAAGCAATATCACAAGAGGAAAAGAGAGCAGTTTTCATGAATATGAGCACGACTGCAAACGTGATGTTGATTTTAGTTAATATTAAGTGTTGATAATACTAATATTCAGTTAATATTAAGTGACTTACATTTTAGACACAATTTTGAACAAGGTTTTTTCTCTATTTCGGCAACAAAAATTGTTTCAAACGAATCCTATTGCTGTGTGTTTCGTTACTGAATGAATCAGCAGCGAATCGGTTGAATAAATTATTCTGTGATTCATTCATTAAATGATCCGCTGGAACCTACTGGCGGTTTTAGTTCATTTTTTTTTTTTTTTTATCATTTTATATTCAAAAATGTTATTTTATATAAAAAAAAATATTTTTAAAACATTAATCTCAACATTATGTGTTTTTTAAGCTAATTTAGATCTTTTGTGTCTTACATATTTAATAATAATATTATTATCAATAAATACAATTAGAATGTGGATGTTTCAGATGAATGAGGAGTGTTAGTCCGGTCTTGACTCGGTCTCGCTCTCGTCTTGATCTCAACACACGCTGGTCTTGGTCTTGAATTTGTCTAGTTTAGTTGTTTAGTTGGTCTTGACAATAAAAGACTGTAATGTTGTGACTCAACACATTGCTGGTTGGCTTGGTTCATGGCTTATAACACTTTATAGGCTTTTTTTTAATTCCTATGGGAAAAACACTTCTGCAACTAACGGCACTCTATAGGAAACCTTGATTTCACAGCATTATATGCAGTAATGTTTGAACTGTATTGTGGAATTGAGGAGTTGTTCACCTTCAGAAGGTCAAGGTGCGTGGCCTGTTGTCTTCGGGCGTCCTGCGCAGACTCACTCTGAGGATGAACCAGATGAAGCAGACGCACCAACCTCACCGCATCTGGCAATCTGCAACCATGACAACACGTGCGCATCACACAGAGACAACCTCCAACAGACACAACACAACACAACACAACACAACACATGCTTTTACTGAAATTAAAGGTGCTGTAAGCGACGCCAACCAAGCAAGAACTTCCGTCACACCCAGACTGACCCTATTTTTACTTCATTTTAGGGGTCGGCTGCAGAAATCTGTGTAATATTGCAGGACAAATATCAGCCATCACAGACATTCACATTCGGACAGGATTAAAATCACACAGTACACCCGTGAAACATGAATTTCTCCAACGTCCTTCATGAAAACTAGTCCTGTCTGAATAGGGCTATAGCCATTTATTTGCGATTACAATACAGGCGAATTTCTCTACTACTACTAGTTTCACAATTGTATCATCAAAACTATTAAAAAAAAATACACATTTATTATCAGACTTGTGTGATACGTTCAGCCTTGTCTGTGTTAAGTTATATCCAATCTGTCAGTTCATGTTAGAGCTGCACGAATTCTCCCACGATTATGAACAGACAACTAAAGAAAATAACATGTCATTTACTAGAGGTTCTGACTATGTTAATTGCTGCAATCTTTTTAAAATGTTTAATTAATCTGAATAAATTATTTTAAAAAGGGTTAGGGTTTGAATGAATGACTCAATGACTCACATAACTTCACTCTTTTAATTACTGGATAAATCAGTGTTTTTTGAATGAACGATTCAATGACAAATACGTTTTTTACATCACTTGTCGCCACCTACTGGTGTAACGATATAATCGATACAATCGCTGAAGAGTCAAGTTTCTTTCAAAAGCTGATTTGCTCCATTTAGATCACTACCGCAGATATCAGCGTTTATATCCCAACTATAAACTTTTATCCCAGTACTGATAATATGAATATTTGTAACACTGAAATAATGATACTGTGTGACTGAAAAGACTCTCTTTGGGTCAGCGGCAGCAACTTAAAGCAGATCTAAATGTTCGCTGTGATCGTACCTGTAGAAGCTTTAATAGATACAGGTCAATCATTGAACATCAGCTCTAGTTCATGTCATGACCGTGTAAACTTGTTTAACCCAGAAAACTCTCATTATGACACATCCAAGGATCCCAGAAAGGGATGTGATGACACTATTAATATGGCTATTTTTACATGGAGTAAACTTTTCCCTGTTGGAATTACATCTGCAATGCAGGACTCAGTTTAGCCACCTAGAAAAGTGGCAACACCTCAAGAAGATGATTTATACATCTTGATGACAACAAACATTGCTATGGAATACTTCATGTCAATAATAGAAGGTACACCCATAGACTTTCATTGCGAGTACATCACTCTAAACACGTTTTCGTTCTTTTTTACATAAATCAAAATAATTTTCTGTGGTAACTTTCAGCATTTCCTTTTTGATCTCCACACACACACACACACACATACTCACAGGTCTCTCTGCAACATGTCCACCAGAAGTCCATCAATTCGCCGACCGTTGACCAGATGCCAGGCCAAACCACCAAAGAACCGTGTGGATCTGAGCACATCGTATTTCCCATGCTTTTCAATGTCCTCATAGGTCAGCATGAGCACCTAATCGCACAAGACCATATTACTATTATTAGTCAGTCCTTCCACAGATACAGAGGTTATGCGTGTGCGATCCGGCGGGAAAGTGACGTCAATGCAAACCCTCTATTGCCACAGCAGTTCACAGAAAATAAGTGACGTAACCAGAGCGCTCGGTTACACTATATTTTAAGGTGACGTTACACGCTATTTGCTCAAATAAGTACTGAGTAATATTAATATTACTATAGAGTTACGGTTAGGGTTTGGTTTAGGTTTAGTTATGTGTAAATTATGAATAATTTACTGTTATTGTTATAGTAGGTACATGTAGTAGGTAATGTGTAACTACGTCACCTTAAAACAAAGTTTCAAGTTTGTTTTATTTATATAGCGCATTTAAAATCAGCAAACACAGCTGTCCAAAGTGCTGGACAACACAGAGAAACAGGGCAAACCACACATTCATGACACCGATGTTACCGAGCACTCTTCGAGAAACAGAATAAGATGTTTTCATGCACTGGTACAGCACCCTTGCTTTACTTTAGAAATGTGTCTGTCAGCAACAAAAACTCACATTTTTAAATTCTGCAGAGTCTGGCTCAAATTGGGCAACGCACTGGTTTAGCACATCCTCGTGTTTATCCTGTTCAAAGGCCACCTGCACACAGAGAGAAACACTCAATACATGCGCAAATCGGCAAGACCTCTTCAGCTTTTTGCACTTCTCATACCCTGAGGTTTTCTTCTTTAAAGATGGCTGGTGGCGTGACTTTGCGCCCATCTTTGGGGAAATAGACTTGTATTATCCTGTCTCTTTCGTTCCATGATGCTTTTCTCAGGGTTCCACTGGGCTCTCTCACAACTATGAATCTTTCCTTTAGGATATTGGTGAGAGAAACAGAAACAGGCCAACAACACGAAAGATAAATAACACTGTACCAGATCTCTCTGAAATCACATTAAAAGATCAGAAAATGAACAGGAAATTACAGTAATAAAGTATTGCATTACTGGGTTATTATCCTTGAACAACAAGAATGTTGAATAATTGCATTTAAAACCAATGTAAAATGATATATGTGTGTGTACTGTGTATAATTATTTGTATATATAAATACACACACATGCATGTATATATTTAAGAAATATTTGCATGTATATACTGTAATATATATATATTCATATATAATTTATATTATATATATATATATAAATAAATATTGTATATATAAATAACACATTTTTCTTAAATATATACATGCATTTATATACAGGTGAAACTCGACAAAATTAAAATATCGTGCAAAAGTTCATTTATTTCAGTAATTCAACTTAAAGGGATAGTTCACTTTGAAATTAATTTTTGATATGTTTTAGCTTACCTCAAGGGCATCCAAGATGTAGATGTCTTTGTTTCCACAGTAGTTTCAATTTTGATATTTTTAGGTCAAACCGTTCTTGTCTGTCAGTCATATAATGCAGGTCGATGGTCACTGGCTCAAAACACAAGCACAGAGTCCAAATTAAAACAATTCCCCATCGTCCAAATGAAACAATTCCCCATCATAAGTACACATTGATGGCCTAAGACACGAAACGAGCGGTTTGTGTGAGAAAACGAACAGTATTTATATCGTTGTTATCTCTTGAAAACAGCACACGTCCAAATGATCTGACGGCGCGGGCGGGTATAGATATATACATAGATGTCGCTTGGCTACGGTTTCGTTCCAATGAACTGCAGTAGCCAAGGCGACATCTATGTATATATCTATACCCGCCCGCGCCGTCAGATCATTTGGACGTGTGCTGTTTTCAACGATATAAATACTGTTCGTTTTCTCACACAAACCGCTCGTTTCGTGTCTTAGGCCATCAATGTGTACTTATGATGGGGAATTGTTTCATTTGGACGATGGGGAATTGTTTTAATTTGGACTCTGTGCTTGTGTTTTGAGACAGTGACCACAGACCTGCATTATATGACTGACAGACAAGAACGGTTTGACCTAAAAATATCAAAATTGAAACTACTGCGGAAACAAAGACACCTACATCTTGGATGCCCTTGAGGTAAGCTAAAACATATCAAAAATTAATTTCAAAGTGAACTATCCCTTTAAAAGGTGAAATTAATGTATTATATAGACTCATTACAGGCAAAGTGAGATATTTCAAGTGTTTATTTGTTATAATTTTGATGATTATGGCTTACATCTTATGAAAACCCCAAATTCAAAATCTCAGAAATTTTGAAAATGTTCATAAGCTGAAAGCCACAATCATCAAAATTATAACAAATAAAGGCTTGAATCTCACTTTGCATGTAATGAGTCTATTAGTTTCACCTTTTAAGTTGAATTACTGAAATAAATGAACTTTTGCACGATATTCAAATTTTTCCAAGTTTCACCTGTATACAAAATAATTATACACAGTACACACACATATACATTACGTAAACTCAAGTTTTTATATTGGTTTCACAGTCCTACAACACAGATATGCTAAACCTGGTCATAAAACAGAATGCCTTTTTTCTTACTCGATGCGGGACGTTAAAGTTGATGTCTGTGAATACATATTTAGCAGTGTCCATGCCTTCTAGCATCCTATCTTCAGAAAGCACCTCATCTATGGGCTTCCTCTCAGGCAGGACCGGCGGCATCTTCAGCAAATGTTTCGCCTGTTCCTCTGCTTTAACCACAGCCTACACATGAACATAATCAAGACTGCAGCATAACTGTACAATCATATCACAAATCATATCTTATGTTATCCCAAAACGCTATACTGAATCCCTTTCTATTATGTCATGCATCTCAAACCCTCATGAATTCCATCCCATCATCAAATCTCACCTCCTCTAATTCTGCGTCTGTCATGAGCTTGTATTCAGGAGGCGTTAGCTTCTGTCTTAAGGGTCGAAACACTTTCTTCAGTTCCAGACCCGTGATTTTGCTCAGGATGTCTTGAACCTCTGTATCTGTGAACTGAGCCTTAGGCACATCCACGGAGCCTGGACGGTGAAAAAGAAACATCGATCAACTTCAGTAATTGTGCTTACATGCAAAAGTACCATGGAGCATCACATATACTACAGTAGTCAACATTGGTAGAACAAGTGGTTAAAAAAAGTTGTCCAAAATTGTTCAAAATTCATGTATAACTCTGATGAAAGGTTTTGATCCACTTCAAATGTTGACTACTGTATAACATTATTGACATACTTAACCATATTCAAACAGCATATATAGCACACGTATGTCTGCAAGATGTCTGTTAAAGATCACTTCATCTGGAAAGCATCTAATGTTTACTAACATCTGATAGACGTCTTTAGGATGTCAGTTTTACATACACTGATAGCACACGTACATCACGAAGATGTCTATTTGATGTGCGTATTTACAACTGGAAGATGTATTTTTTTGTGTTTGACCATCTACAATACGTCTATATGACGTTTCCTGTCAGATGTCAAATAGACGTTTAGAATGTTATGATTTAGAATGTAAAACTGACATCTTAAAACCACTATCAGATGTTAGTAAACAGCAGATGCTTTCCAGGTGAAGTGATCTATAACAGACATCTTGCAGACGTATGTGTGCTATCTGAGTATTTACATGGCATGAATAAATAAAAAATAAAAAAATCTAATAAGTATAACAACATCAAATCTACTGTCGACTTTTTCATCAGCCTTGAGCTCTAATGACTCTAAAGCTGTTTTACATTTAGTTAACCACACGAGACATTAAAACTACAAAACGTTAATATACAAGGTCAATTCTCCACTGCTGTAAAACATGTACTCGTAAACGTCACATTTCCAGTGACTGGACTTACTGCTGCGTGAAGCTGCTGAGACACAAAACATTCGCGTTGTGGTCTGTAACCGCGAGTGCACATTTTTATCTACACATTTAACGCAAGAATAAGACTTTACTAAACGTCTTGCAACACTGAGCGCGGCCATGCTGTAAGTGACATCATCACTGCGGTTGTGTGTTGAACTTTCACCTTTCAGAGAGCCGCTGGGAATGCTGGGAGATGTAGTCCAGGGACTTCTCCCCTCTAACCGTAAAGTATTTGAGCATAAAATCTGCGCAATGACGTTTTTATACTAAATAAGTAAATACATGCATACATACATACATATATATATATATATATATATATATATATATATATATATATATATATATATATTTTTTTTTTTTTAAATCATGATTAATCCATTTCTTACTACCAGTGTCTTTTTAGAAACAAATAATTTGATAAGTAACATGCTATTATTAGAAATTACATTAGTATTCTTTCTGACAAAATGAAGCATAATAATTAATAATAATAATAATAATAATAATAATAATTTGTTACATTTATATAGCGCTTTTTCTGAGACCTCAAAGCGCTTTACATAGATGGGGGAATCTCCTCAACCACCACCAATGTGCAGCATCCACTTGGATGATGCGACGGCAGCCATATTGCGCCAGAACGCCCACCACACACCAGCTTACTGGTGGAGAGGAGACAGTGATGAAGCCAATCAGTATATGGGGATGATTAGGAGGCCATGATGGACAGAGGCCAAGGGGCAAATTTGGCCAGGATGCCGGGGTTACACCCCTACTCTTTTTCGAAGGACATCCTGGGATTTTTAATGACCACAGAGAGTCAGGACCTCAGTTTAACGTCTCATCCGAAGGACAGTGCTCTTTTGGCATTATAGTGTCCCCATCACTACACTGGGGTGTTAGGACCCACACAGACCACAGGGTGAGCACCCCCTGCTGGCCTCACTAACACCTCTTCCAGCAGCAACCTGGTTTTCTCAGAAGGTCTCCCATCCAGATACCAACCAGGCTCAGCCCTGCTTAGCTTCAGTGGGCAACCAGTCTTGGGCTACAGGGTGATATGGCTGCTGGCGAAGCATGAAGCATGTATTGACACAGCCAGCAACTGAGAGGGCCAAAACAAGATCGCGTGTAGGTCTACCGTTCATAATAATAATAATAATAATAATAATAATAATAGACCAATTCCTCATCATATGACGCATCGATGATGCAAAGCTACCCAGTGTAACACAAAATTAGAGATGTAGGTTCATTAGAATAATAATAATAAAAAAAAGCAAATATGTTTGTTTATCTAAAGTGCAGTTGCATGGCCAAATAGGCCTACAAATACAACAAATATACGGGGAAAAGATAGGGTTAAAGGCAAGCCCTGCACGTATTAGTCCACGTTAAAGTACAGAAACCAGACTCTGTGTAATAATTTAGAATATTTTTTATTTATTTTTATTTATTTATTTTTTCATAAGGCCTACACTTGAAACAAATAGTTTTAAAACTCTTGTTTTTTAAAAGAATGGCACAAGCTCTTGCTGCGCATGTTTCTATAATTTATTAGACGACAAAATATGTATTGGTAGGTACACAGATTACAGAGGTGACCCTGCAGGTCAAATCTGCTTAAGTGTGCGTGACTGGATGAGCAGATTTCAGTCAGTAGATGGCGCCAGAGGTTTACACTCATCCGTGCACTGATGCATTATGCGCAACAACGACTAAACACATAGGCTATTTATACTTTAAAAATGCATAGCCTACCTACACAAACATAGTAAGTATGTTTAAATAATAAGTAAAGAAAGTAGAAAAAAAAATCCACTTTTGGATGGGTGCTGCATGTGGCTCACAAACTGTTCATTTGATATTATTGTTATTCATTAATTTATTGAGAGTTTAGGGTGTCAGTCTGTCTCACCACTAACAGACTTATTACTGTAAGTGATTTATTTACAAAAATCTGATGATTTGTTGATGGAGTCATACTGTCTCTGTTTTCATTGCTGTTGTTGACCAAGATTAAACCAGTGTGTGTGTGTGTGTGTGTGTGTGTGTGTGTGTGTGTGTGTGTGTGTGTGTGTGTGTGTGTGTGTGTGTTTGACTATACTTGTGAAGTATTACTAAAACATGTTAAACAACCAGCTGGACCTCAATTATAAATCGGTCAAATCATGTTTATATTTAAAGGTAACACTTTATTTTAAGGTGGAGCATAGTTACATTACTGCATGTACTTACTATAGTAATAACAGTAATTTATGCATAATTACAAGTGACTAACCCTAAACCAAACCCTAACCGTAGTAAGAACATGTAGTTAATTAATATTACTCATTTCTAATTTGAGTAAGTATGTAGATCCGTCACCTTAAAATAAAGTGTAATCAAATAGTGTTTTGCACGGGTTTCTATGAGGGTTATGCTTATAGGCAACTTGACATAAACAATGGAAGTCTATGAGATGTCCTCATTACAGTTTTCTTACAATAGCTACACACATTTCTCAATACTCACGTCACTTTTTCAAAACTCTCAGTTCTCCTAACCAACTTTCATCTTGGCACAGAAGTTCTTTCACATTCATAATGCACTGAAAACACTTCATTCATGCCTCGAGTAAAGTCATTCTTCCAGAACACTCTTCATTTTCTATCATGTTTTTATTATTAGGCTTTGAACTTGAGTTTAACAGTTTTGAAACTTTTTGTTTGTCTCTACTCTTTAACTGAGAAATGTATTCACGTAATTTTTAAAATGTCGTCATTGAATTGCATTGTGTGCCAAAGCTATGATAAATGATCCACAGTTTAGCTCACATAGACTGCTGTTGTGATCACTGTGTGAAGAGCGTAGAAAAAGTGACCTAAGTATTGTGAAATGTGTCCGATTGTAAAAAAAAAAAAAAATATGGTGAAACAAACAAACAGTGTGTGTATGGTGTGTGTTAGTGATAGATGGCAGCAATGGATAAGAGTCAGAATAAAGGTCTTTTGCGGGTGTGAACTCAGCTGATGAAAGATATATTAATAATGCACACAAATTGGTGTCCCTTCAACAGTGAGGATATCACATAGAGAGTTTTTTATACAGCGATGATTTTGGTAAAATGCAAGCAACCCCTACCTTTATCCCCTCACACACACCTGCTGATATCAGTAGATTTAAAGCAAAATGAGCCTTTCAAGTAGTGTATAGGCCACTAACCTAACCCTAACACTAACCCTAAATCATCCGCTAAAAGAAAATCTACAGCATTTTACAAATCATAAAACAACAACTGTGAATGTCCTCGAAGGGACATTTTGTCTGTGGAAAAATTTGTCCCAAAACTATTAGTGAATTTTCCACCAAATTCTCGAAACAAAGAAAAAAACAGTGAAAAATAAAATATGTATGTGTGTGTGTGTGTGTGTGTGTGTGTGTGTGAACATGTTAATGGTGTGTGTGTGTGTGTGTGTGTGTGTGTGTGTGTGTGTGTGTGTGTGTGTGTGTGTGTGTGTGAACATGTTAATGGTGTAGGATAGTCACCAGAGGCAAGACTTACCCTTTCAACAAGCAACAGCTGTCTCCATATTGAACCAGACACACACACACAAACATGTGTGTCTGTCTGTGTGAGTGTGTGTGTGTACCTACATCATTTCGGAGAGAAAATTACTCAGAAGTGAGCTAAGTCTGTCAAAACCCTTCTCATTTGTAAAACAAACAAACAAACAAACAATATATATACAGTATAAAATAAAGTTTTATGATTAGGGTTTGGCTGTATGTAAAACAACAGAAGTCTATGCACTATCCCCATTCAGATAGCCAAGTAAACGTGTGTGTATTGTGTCTCCAGGAAGGTCAGAGCTTGACCCAGGATTGCCTGCACAGGGAACGTGTGTGATTGTGTTATTACACGTGTGTATGCACACAATATTGTACATAAAGACTAATTCAGTGTGTGCTTGTTTTGGGTTCTATTAGCCACAAAAAAAAAGAGGTTTCAGTCAAATGGAAAGATGTTTGTTGGTGTGCTGTGAGCTGTGTGTGTGTGTGTGTGTGTGTGTGTGTGTGCGTGTGTGTGTGTGTGTGTGTGTGTGTGTGTGTGTGTGTGTGTGTGTGTGTGTGTGTGTGTGTGTGTGTGTGTGTGTGTGTGTGTGTGTGTGTGTGTGTGTGTGTGTGTGTGTGTGTGTGTGTGTGTGTGTGTGTGTGTGTGTGAGGCAGCTACAAGGCTTCAAGAACTGGAGCATTGGTATTTCTCATTTCAGCGGGAGGGAAGTGAAGGAGAGATTGGGAAAGGGCATAGTGACACTCAAGCTCTGTGTGCTTTCCAGAATTACTCTTGTTCTTGTTTTCTCTCATCCTTATCACAATCACTCATGCACCTCCTTTCCATTATATTTCTGCTTTCTTTTTTAAAAAGCAATCTTGCAATCTTTATTAATGCTGCATAATTGTTTCAGTGATATACAAGTTCATTAGAAGTTTTGTTTGTTTGTTTCACAATAAATAAATAAATACAATCCTACAACAATTATAGTAATGCTTAATCAAGGACAGCAATATCATTAGCTCACTACTTTTTTACTCTTATGTGAAAACAACACTAGTACACTACACTGTTGTCACCTCTCTATGACCTCACAAGCCTGCATGTTTAATTGAGCATCCAAATTATCATCTCATGAGCATTTTATCATTCATTTGCATTTTTAATTCAGTTTTTATTAAAAAAAATATATACAGTATATAAAAAAAGCAATTGGTCTCACATTTATGCCTTTGCCCAAAAACAACCTTGATTCAAGGTACACATTTTATCAGTTCATGCATTTCCTGGGAATCAATCCCACAACCTTGGCATTGCTAAAATAGTATGCATAGTAAGATTAGTTTGCCTTTCTAAATACTAAATCGTTTTGGTTGTTTTCTCAACTAACCAGCCGTTTCTTTCTTGTAAAAGAGGCTTTATCTTAAAGTTTTAACCAGCCCTATACTTAAATATTATAAATAAAAAGTTTGGGTAAAATATTTTTTACAGTGTTTTACAAAATTCTACATAATTACAAACCAATCCTGAACCTAATCCCAACCCTAACCTTATAGCAGGTGCCTGTTATTATTTAATATCGCTAAATTATTTAGTAAGTAGGTTACAGTTTATTTTAAGGTGCCATTGTTACAGTGTAATTATATATTTAAGTACTGAGTAATATTAAGCAACTACATGTACTTACTATAGGGTAGGATTAGGATTTGGTTGAGGGTTAGTTGCATGAAATTATGCATAATTTACTGTTATTACTATGGTAAATACATGTAACATATGTAACAAGGACACTGTAAAATAAAGTGTTACCAAATAAAATGTAACCACAGCTTTTTATTTCACATTTAAACTTTGCTACAGTCTAGATATGTTGATTTCCCTTGATGTGTCACTGGTCTTGTTGTATTTGATTTTGGTTTTAAGCTTTTGGTCAGTCACTGTATGACTGTGCATTATAACTTTTACTTCTGTTTCTAAAGCTTGATAAAGTGATATCGCTGTTTACTTACATTTTACACGGACACTTTTAAATGAATAACAACATCAATGAAAAACAACAGTTTCAAAATGACTGGCTAATGACAAAAGCTTCTGCACATGTACGCTGGGTTGCCTTTTCGAGGACCCATTTCTGGTGCAGTTACATTCATTCAGACTGGGACATCTCACTAATATTTTTAGATTTTTTTGTAATATTGAGACCAAATCCTTAAAACAGCAAGTTTTATATAAGTTCTGATACACATCAATGTCGCATCTGCAAATGTCAGATTTGTCAATATCTTTGTTGACTCTTTTGATTTTTTTTCCTGGTACAAATCAAAAACATGATCAACATTATTTCTTGGATTGTCGAATGTTTTTGAATTCTCTGCCATCGCTTTCCTTCCACTGGCGTTATACAGTAAATATGGTGACTGTGAGAAAAAGGTCCCGTGACTGAAACCGAAGAATAGAAAGTCACTGTAATTCAGAATCAGGCACTATATCTGCACACACAAATACCATGCTACACATACTCACACTCGGAGACAACAGTAGGAAGACTGTAATCACCAACAATACAGGAAAGTACTTACTAATACAAACACACACAGAGCAAATTTAGCTGATGAATGAGAGGGACTCTAAATATAGGCCTCATTTTAATGCTGCCTCATTCTCACAGACCAATCAGAAACTGCGGAAAAGATGCTCGTTGATCACTGTCGGCTCCAGAAACTCTGGAAATGAGTTTACACGCGAGAACACAAAGAGTAAAACAGTGGTGGACTCGCATTGTTTCTGAACACACTTTTGGCAATGATACTTCTTATCACAGAAATTGCTCTCTTTCTCTCTCTCTCTCACACACACACACACACACACACACACACACACACACACACACACACAGCAGCTGGATCTCAGCAGTGCACAGTGACCCTGAAGATAAGCGCAAACTGTACTTTTACCACACATAACAGACACACACACACACACACACACACACACACACACACACACACACACACACACACACACACACACACTGATAATAAGACAGCTGTGTGGAGGAGACCTTCATCTCTTTCTCTCCCTCCTCAGATCTCTCCTTCTCTCTAATCATGCTGTCTGTAGCATTTTTCAAGAAGTAGTGGATTTTTTTTTTTTTTAGTGGCTAAACAACATTTGCATTTTGAATTTAGTGTTGCACTTTTTATACACTAAAAAAATTTATTCAGCTTACTCAAAAATCCATCAATTTTCCAAACCCCATTGCCACTGGGATGCTCCAAGTATCTTGGGCCGTGAGAAGGAAAACACCCTAGATAGCAGTAAAGAATACAGAAATTAGTTTTGCATTAGCAGAAGAGTCAAAAAGAAAAATATATATTGTCTTGGTCTTGTCACACACTTTTGGTCCTGTGGACACTTTCAGTCTATTTAATGTGCCTCCTATCGATATCTGACAGTGGACAAACATATAACATATATATGAATTCTAAAAATAAAATAAAAAATTCTTAAAGTCATGAAATTCTCGCCACTGTGTCATTTCATCTCATATCCTATATTGTGTTTAACAGCATTCTGTTGAGCAAAATACATTTTTAACATTTTTGGAATAAATGTGCCGACTCCTTTGTCTTATTACAGTTTTTCTCAATTGCTTAAACTCTTTAACCAAGCTTTTGAACTAAGATTTCCAAACCATAACCCCGTTTATAAAATAAAAATAAAAAGCGTTTCCCTGACCTATAAACACTATAGAGTGGTCCGGGTATTAAATCACTTTGTAAGGCCAAAACGCACGGTTCCATCGTCCCGAAGTCAATAGGTTTTTTGATTGGGGTTTTGGTTAAATGGCTGAAATAAGGTCTGAGGTGAACACAAGCTCAAGACACTTTCACGTTTTATTTTAAGACATAAAATACATCAGTATTACCCCACTCGTGATTTTCTAAAGCTGTTACGTGTCTTGAAAAAGCCTCTCGGGTAAACTCAGTCCGCTTTTACAGCCTCATTATGCTTTATAATCGTGCTCTTATAAACTATTCTAACTCAAACGTTCTGGGAAAATGTTTCTAGATAAAAACTGAAAGAGATGTTGGAAGCTCAGTGATTCTGACGTTGAAGTCGTGGGACAGTGGTGTAGTTCATTTATAGCCTACCTTTAGCTTTTTACTTCTGGCGACTGCATTTATGCTTAAAAATTCATAGAAGTTATGTTCATCTGTGAAAATGATCTTGATGGACAAAACGTGCAAGTATCATAAACTTTTGTTGATCACAGAGCTTGTTTTATGCGATAATCCAAAAGCCTATGGAAAAATCCTATTGGGGGTTTGTCGAGGGAACAAGAGTGGTTGGCCTACAAAATGACGTCATACTTGCACCACACTATTCCCCTGTTTTGACACCTGAGTCAGATTTAGACTGAACTTGTAATAAGCATGTGCATGACCAAATTTTTTTCACAGATTCATGTTTTTGTTGTTTACACAGAGACCGTTTTCAAAATCTTGCACTGTGAAACCTGTTTTCATAAGTTTGCGTTTTCAGGCACCCAAAATGCCATTGTTGTGTAAATGAACTAGCACTAGCATTCAGTATTGTTCAGTCAAGTCACCTTTATTTATACAGTGCTTTTTACAACCAGACTGTTTCAAAGCAGCTTTACAGTGATAACAGGAAAATGCAACAAAGTTTCTTTCTGCTGTACAGCAGATCTAAATTAGTGTCATTCACACATTTTTGGAGTAATGACTACATCATATGTTGTGGTCGTGTCTAGGCGCAGGTCCTCCATCTGTTCTGGGTACGGCCCGGATCCGGCTGACTACATCATATGTTGTGGTCGTGTCTAGGCGCAGGTCCTCCATCTGATCTGGGTACGGCCCGGATCCGGCTGACTACATCATATGTTGTGGTCGTGTCTAGGCGCAGGTCCTCCATCTGATCTGGGTACGGCCCGGATCCGGCTGACTACATCATATGTTGTGGTCGTGTCTAGGCGCAGGTCCTCCATCTGATCTGGGTACGGCCCGGATCCGGCTGACTACATCATATGTTGTGGTCGTGTCTAGGCGCAGGTCCTCCATCTGATCTGGATACGGACCGGATCCGGCTGACTACATCATATGTTGTGGTCGTGTCTAGGCGCAGGTCCTCCATCTGATCTGGATACGGACCGGATCCGGCTGACTACATCATATGTTGTGGTCGTGTCTAGGCGCAGGTCCTCCATCTGATCTGGGTACGGACCGGATCCGGCTGACTACATCATATGTTGTGGTCGTGTCTAGGCGCAGGTCCTCCATCTGATCTGGGTACGGCCCGGATCCGGCTGACTACATCATATGTTGTGGTCATGTCCAGGTGCAGGTCCTCCATCTGATCTGGGTACGGCCCGGATCCGGCTGACTACATCATGCGTTGTGGTCGTGTCTAGGCGCAGGTCCTCCATCTGATCTGGGTACGGCCCGGATCCGGCTGACTACATCATATGTTGTGGTCATGTCCAGGTGCAGGTCCTCCATCTGATCTGGGTACGGCCCGGATCCGGCTGACTACATCATGCGTTGTGGTCGTGTCTAGGCGCAGGTCCTCCATCTGATCTGGGTACGGCCCGGATCCGGCTGACTACATCATATGTTGTGGTCGTGTCTAGGCGCAGGTCCTCCATCTTATCTGGGTACGGCCCGGATCCGGCTGACTACATCATGCGTTGTGGTCGTGTCTAGGCGCAGGTCCTCCATCTGTTCTGGATACGGCCATCTCACACTGGCCCAACAGTGGAAAAAACGGCTATGGTGTGAGTGTGTTTCCGGCTGCGTCACAAGTCAGATTATGGATTAATCATTCAGAATATTTTCATCCAGTGCCTTCTGCTTGAAGATCAGGATACATCACGCCGGCATTTGGAGGGAGGAGGAGTTGAAGCTGGCCATAGGGGTCTATGCAGAGGACATTTGTTTGGTTCTTGTGGTCTTTGCTGAGGATCTATGACGAGGGCCGTCTGGTTGCAAGTACCTTTTTTTTTTTTTTTTTTTTTTTCTTTGGATGGGACAGTGTATATTAATGAACGTACAATAAAAATTGACGTAAATACGCAGGATTTAGCACAATGCTAATTTCCATCCGTAGTCCCAGACATAGAAAAAAAAAACAGAAAAAAAACCCCATACATAACAACTAATAGACATATAAAGCTAAAAAACATTAAAAGTACCTATATAAAGTACTTATTCTAATAATTATTTAAGGTGTGTAAATGCCTGTGCATAGACATCCCAAAGTGCTTGTTATAAATATATAAATCTATCTGTCTACCTATCAAAATCTACCTTCTTACCTTATGTTCACATTTTTGATTGTTATTCAGCCATCTTTTAAGCAGTTTCTTAAATTAAACAAAAGTGGGGCTACCTCTAATCTCCATTGGCATACTGTTCCAATTTGTGCAGCCTTTAATAGAAAGGAAGTTTTGTGCAAAAGTAGACTTTCAAAATTGTATTTTGATAAAATCCCCCAGGGGTGGTGGGGCCATTCCATTAATTGATCTATAGGCTATACAAGACAGCTACTTTTAAAAACTTTAAGATTTTCAAAACTTAGGAATTGATACTTCTCTAGAATTGAACAAAGGTGAAACGACTGAGGTTTCCTGTCAAATACCTTAATTGCTCTTTTGTAGAGTTGATCAATGGGTTTTAGTGCAGTAACACCAGCAAATAACCAGACTGTGAAGCAGTATTCAATGTGAGAAAAAATCATACAATGGAGATAGGATTTAGCAGCCTCTGTTGTAATGAAAGACCTGATTTGTTTGCAATTTTGTAAATAAAATTTTATAGCATTTACCTTTTTTATGTGCTTTGTGAAAGTGAGGTTTGAATCTAGTATAACCCCAAGGTACTTAAACTGGGCTACCAACTCCAATTCCTCACCTCCCAAAAACACAGAAGATTTACTTCTTGTTGGTGGGCGTCTTACAGTCAAATTCTATAGTATTTGGCTTCACAGATTTTTTTTTTTTTTGTAAACATCATAACAACTGTCTTTTTGGTATTTGATTTAACCAGTTTTGAACTTTGGCTAGTGCATTTGTAAGATTTGTAGCTATTATCTTTGCATCTTTACCATGTATGAAGATCACAGCGTCATCTGCATACAGCTGTACATTAAGATCCAGACAGACATCTGGAAGATCATTAATGTACATTGAGAATAATAGAGGCCAGAGAATTGAGCCCTGCGGAACTCCAACATGATTGCTAAGGGAAGGGGATTTGACACCATCTATATTCACATTGTGTTCTATTTGATAAGTATGATTGAAACCATAATATAGCATCTGTGGAAAAGTTAAAGTGTGTGAGTTTGGTCAGCAGTACTTGATGGTTGACTGTGTCAAACGCCTTCTTAAGGTCTAAAAATACGGCTCCTACACAAGGACTCTTATCCAGTAAACACTTGATCTTTTCAATTAAAAAGCAATTCGCTGTCTCTGTGGAGTGGTTGGGCCGGAAACCGAACTGCATTCGATGCAGTGGTGTAAAACCTTTACCCAGATGTTTAACCAGTTGTTTTGCTATTCACTTTTCAGCAACTTTAGAGACTATTGGCAGGATGCTGATTGGCCGGTAGTTGGCGACCTGTGTTTTTGACCCTGATTTAAAGATGGGGGTAATAATGGCCTCTTTCTTTCTTTGACTAATTGATTGATTAACCATAAAAGTGATAGGTTGTACCAATGCATCAGTATGGGTTTTTAAAAAGTTAGTGTTAATACCATGAACATCCATAGCTTTGGAGTTTTTGAGAGTTTTTGATCCTCAAGCACTGACCTCAAGCACTGTTCCAGTGGTTATTTTTGAATAAGAGGTGGGACAATTCCAAGTTCCTTTCCCTATAACCTTGTCCTTTGCAATGGGACAAGATTTCGTCAACAAGTAATTTATCTGTCTACACTGAAAAGCAAAATGTTCACAATCAATCACAGCCAATCAGAGCATTGTGTGGATGACTTCTGTGATGCTTCCCCTAGTTGACATCCGTATTTTGGTTTTCTTTGTGAAATTTGAAGTATTTGTTATTTATTATCTAATGTTTCAATCAGTCTTTCCTCTTTCATATGTTATGTTAAAAGTACACAATATGAGTATTTTGACACTCCCTACTAATGAATGGGTAATTCCAAATAAAAAGCAAATATAATGCTACAACTTACAACTTCTAACTCCAGCAGTTTGGGGAGGGTCCTTTTTATTTACAAAATAACAATACCCTGTGCACAAAGGGGCATCCATTAAGAAATGGTTTACCTATTGAACATTTTTCAATGTCTGGTCTCACTGATGCTCTTTATCCTGTTGAACATTTACTTTCAAAAGCATGACAAAAAGCATTACTTCCTTCCTTTGCTGCTATACACTTTAGATGCTGGAACATAGATGCAGGGATAACATTTTAGTTTAGTATTTCTTTTACACCAGACTCGGAAAAATAAATCCTAGCTTGCACCATTATACCCGTGAGATAAGCCTGAGATGAACTGGCTGCATTTACATGTGGACTTTGTCGGTCCTACTGAAGACAAAATGCTTTTTGTGGTAGGAGACTCACATAGCAAGTTGCCTTCATGCATTTCACAACTGCTGAGAAACAGTAGATAATAGCTAATAGCTGTTTTGACTACCCTGAGTAGCTCATCAGTGACATTGGACCACAGTTCTGTCTTAGCTTGTGGCGTACAACACACTAAATCATCTCCTTACTATCCAGTGACCAATGGTTAAGGTCCAAGAGCATCTCAAGGTCAAAAAGGCATTCACTGGTGTCACCCTCTCCAGCCTCTCTTGTGTAAGAGTGCCTGCAGCTGGTTGACTTACTGAGATATCCTACTCTCAAAGATGTGGTAACTCCCTTTGGGCCTCAGGTCCAAAATGGGTGCCCTACACTGTGATTGCTCAGTCCGGTCCTGTGTCATATACTGTATCAGTGCTGACTAGAAAGGACACTTAGATTAGCTGATCCTTCAAAGAGTCTGAGCCTTCTGTCTCCTTATTAACTTGTTCAGACCCTCCAGTTCTCAGTAGAACACCCATCACCTCCTTAAATATCCTAATCATAACTTTAAGAGGGTGAAGGAATTACGTGACTGATGAAAACAAACTAAAAGTCCATGAAAAAGAGACTAACAAAGACAGGAGACGGCGAAAGGAATGCGATAGTTGGCTGCGGAGGGATGGTGACAATAGGACGACGAGACCTGGGCGGCGATGAAAGAGAAAGGCCAGTGCGACGGACCCAGAGCTCGATGACGAGTGAAGGAGGAGCCAAGATGTAGTTGTGGCTGACGACATCTGGGGGATGATCAACAGAGATGAGGCCGATGGATCCAAAGGCGCAGACGGAGACCCGATGGAGCTGATAGTGTCAGAATGAGAGTCGAAGATCCAATTGCAAGCAAGCAGTTTATTGACAAACAGGTTGAACTGATGGAAACACTCAAAAATACCACGTTAGCAGGCGGGCTACCAGGAAGCAGACATACAGGAGAGGATGAGTGATATGAATAGTCCTTGAGCGGATGTCAAACGGTACTGGAAGAAGAGGACTCCAACGATCTCCAGAAGTCTGGGAACACAGACGAGATCTAGGAATAAACTCCGCAAGGGAACCAGGCACCGGAACTGGGAAAGAGAGCACAAACAGGAATGACAAACCGACACCATGCAATAATCACTCCCGCTAGATATAGGCAGCTAACAAAGAGAATTAACTAGCTGCAGCTGCGGGCTGATTAAGTGATCAGATGGTTTCTAAGCAACAAACAAGCAACACACACATAGATCCCACACCCACAATCATATTAACGGGATACACAAAATGAACACATGGATCGATGAACCGTGATAGACAGATAGATATCGCTGGCACTGGAGACCTAGGCGATGCTGTGGCAACGAGCGTCTGAGGTGGAGCCAGACTGCCCGAGGACTGAGGCGATCAATTGTCACCGAGGACAGAGGCAAAGCCGAAGGGAAGGCTGACTGCAGCCGTAGGGGTGGAGGAACGAAGCACAGCGAATGGCGCACAAGTCTGTGGCGGAAGTGGAATGAAGACTGACCAAGGGGGAGCTGGTGGGACGAGGGAACCCGGTGGAGCTGCAAGGCTGAGGGTGTTTGGTTGAGACGAAGGTGGGAGGAGCAAAAGCGGAGCTGACAGGTTGATGGGCCAAGACGGAGCCAAGTGATCTGAGGCCGGATGCAGAGCCACAGGATCTGTCCGCTCAGGCGCTGCTGGTGGTTGCAAGAGGCTCAACGTCACAGCAGGGCATCCCCAGAGATGGCGGAGGGCTTCAAACCTCCAGCAGAGGCAAGTGGCTGAGCTCTGCAGTGATGGTGGTAGATAGAGACTTGACGAGATAAATTATAGTAGTTCCAATTCCCAACATGTCAACTAAACAGTCTCAGTGCTGTCTAGAAACAATGATGAAGATTCAGAGCAAATTGACAAATCATAGTCC
Source organism: Rutilus rutilus (assembly GCF_951802725.1). Taxonomy (NCBI): domain Eukaryota; kingdom Metazoa; phylum Chordata; class Actinopteri; order Cypriniformes; family Leuciscidae; genus Rutilus; species Rutilus rutilus. The sequence continues at coordinate 36,724,821 of NC_140223.1, forward strand.
AAACAGTTCATAGTGCGGTTTAGAAACAGCGATGAAGAAAACGGGATGGGGGAGTCGATACCGCCGCGCTGAAGTCCATCAGCCAGTCCTCAGTCTCTATTTCCACCAGTATACCCTCAGCCACTGCACTGTAAAAAATTTCTAACCCTCCCAAATCAAAAATTTCAAGTGACCGATAACATCTAAATTTTTCAATTGGCCCAAGTGAAATTCTGTAAATTATAAAATTAAATTTACAGAATTTCACTTGGGCCAATTGAAAAATTTAGATGTTATCGGTCACTTGAAATTTTTGATTTGGGAGGGTTAGAATTTTTTTACAGTGTGGTGTCGGTGTAAATTGTTGCATGAAAGTGCAATATTTTATGCTGTTGTTTTGACTAATTGGAAACACTGATATTTTTTAAATGAAAGATGTTACAAAAGTTATGATGACGATTGCCAGTCTGATATTTTCAAATGCAGCAATTTTTTTTATTTTTACTGATATTCTGGCCAAAGAGAGAGATTATTTTACTGCTCATAAAACATTCACTTCTAGACTTAAGAGCTATAACAAGTTTAGATGGAATTAACGATTTCAAGCTGATTATCTGAAGACGTTACTGTAGCTTTTCCCATTAGTAGTCACGGTACTTCCTTGAAAATAAATTCCGTCATAGTGCTACAACAACCATAATGAAATGACCCTTCACAATATGCTTTTCAATGAACTCTGTTAGAGAGCTACATATGGCAGTTTATCTGTTCAATAAAATACCTTACTCACCTGTTGAGAAATAAAAAAGCCATCTCTGCATCGCTTCTACAACATTTCAAATCCCTCAGTTCTCGCCATCTCTGAAAAGCCAATCCAGTGTTGGTTCTTGTTTTATTACGAGCATTCCCTTTTTCCCAGCAGACTCTCCTCTGCTCGGTGTTTGTTTAAAACGGGTGATTCCCCGGAGGCTGGAGATTTAGCTGCTCCATGTCAAGCTTTCTCACTCGCTGTAACAACTAACTTATGACACTCCCACACCAGACACACGTCAAAGTAGCCGGAGCAACTTCTCTCTATTTACGGATATGATGAGATTCGCACGGGAGAGTGACATATGTACGTAATTTTCAGTGAAAACAATCCCGACAGGTCTAAAACTATTAACACTTCACATAGTGAATCAGGGTGAGACAAAAACACATTTTGGAAAAAAGATTGAACAATTGAACAAACAAAAAATCCTGTGTGTGTGTACATGTTTTTCTATCTCGGTGAGGATAGAATACACAGAGACTCATGGGGGCTTGTGTCACCGTGGGGACCTAAATTGAGGTCCCCATTAGGAAACAAGCTTATAAATCATGCAGAATGAATTTTTTTTTTTTTTTTGGAAAATGTAAAAATGCCGAAAGTTTTGTGTGATGCATAGGTTTAGGGGTCGGGTTAGTATAAGGGGGCAGAATATACAGTTTGTACAGTATAAAAAGCCATTATGTCTATGGAGAGTCCCCACAAAGAGGGTGAACCAGACATGTGTGTATGTGAGTGAATGAGAGAGAGAGAGAGAGAGAGGCACAATAGGAGGATATGGTCTTTGTGTTGTGGTAGCAGCATCAGAATGGACTACACCATGACGTCAGATGAGTGACACTGAGAAACACACAAAAAGACTAAAATTATGATGCTTTTGCTGTTGATAGTGAGGTGAGAGGTCATGCTTATGTAAATAAACTGTGTGTGTGCTAGAACACCAAGGTCATGGGTTCAATTCCCAGGGATCACACATACTGGCAAAATGTTGCCATACCTTGAATGCACTGAATATTGCTTTGGTTAAACGTTTCTTTTTGGCATTTTTGCCTTTATTCAGACAGGACTATTTGAAAGTATGAAAAGAAAGCAAATTAGAGGGACAGGACCAAGAAAGGACCAGGAGCTGGGATTTGAAGCAATATAAAAAAATAAAAAAAAATGTAAATTTTGTATATGCTTGCTTTCTCTGGTTTTGTATATTAGTTTCAATCCTTATTCAACGCTGTCTTAAATTACAGTACAATTATTTTGTGAATGCATGCTCCAAAATTCTAATACCATCATATTCACGATTTACACTTACAAATAATCAGATATAGTAAAAGAGTATGAATATTCAGAGCTCGGAGTACTCACCCGTATCCCTGGATGGGATAGAAACAGCCGAGAGTGAGGAGTCGGGGTGGCGGAGGGATGCTGAAAACTGTCGAGGAACATATACGTATATATAGGCCTGATCGGATCAATCATTTGAACGTGTTCTTCCCAAAATTTGTTAATAAAAAATTATTTCTGGTCATTGTTATAAGGTGAGCACAATAAAAAAAAGGTACATTTCATCCAAAAAGTTTAACTACATTCTCAGGTACTTTTCATGAATGTCAGGTCAAAGGTTTTCACATTTTATAGGGGCAAATTGTCACGTTTAAAATGCTGTAATTTCATGCAGATGATTAATCATAATTTTCCGTTGCCAAAACTGTATTTTGTAAGATACCTATTACTTTTTTGTAGTTAAATGGATTGGTTTGTGCTTCAAAATTTTATAATGCCACTCTATTGGGGCAGTTGCCAAAAAAAAAAAAAAAAAAAAAAAAGGGTGAACATTTGTTGGATTCAAAATATATATATATATATTTTTTTTTTTTCTAAGGCAAAATTAGGAAAATGTTCAATTGCTTTTTTTGTTGTCAAGATTTGTTATAAAAAAAAAATCTAACTTTCAAAAAGTCACTCCGAAAGATAAAAAAATACAAGGTAATACTTTACAATAAGGTTTCAATAGTTAACATTAGTTAACTACATGAATTAGCATTGTTAACACTAATTAACACTAATTAACATTAATTAACAATGCTAATAATGAACTTCTACAGCATTTATTAATCTTTTTTTTAATTTCAACATTTACTAATGCATTATTAAAATCAAAAGTTGTATTTGTTAACATTAGTTAATGCACTGTGAGCTAACATGAACAAACAATGAAAAGCTGTATTTTTATTAACAAATATTAACAAATACAGTAAAAATATATGGTTAGTTAATGTTACTTAATGCATCAACTAATGTTAACAAATGAAACCTTATTGAAAAGTGATACCAAATCTAATAACTACCCCAGGTATTTTTACACCTTTTTACCCCAGGTCCTCTATACACGGATAATATTAGTGCTTTGTCTGTGTGTATCAGTGCTGAGTGTGTTTCTGTGTGTGAGCATGAGGTTGTGATAGCAGTGTGGGGTGATGAAGGTTTCAGTAGTCTAGATGTGAAATGAAAATAAATATGTCATTACTAGTTAAGACTGCACATTCGCTCTCTCATACCGTGTGTGTGTGTGTGTGTCTGACTGTGCGCAAGCATGCTCATATCTCTCTTTGCTTTGATTTAAGTTCATTACAACTTTAAACATTTTCCTTGGACCCAAGCAGGCTGAAAATTGTTAATCAGAAGTGGGAAAATATTTAAAACTCTGAACAAATAATGTCAAGCTAATCTATATAGACCATTTGAACTCTGCCTCTCTTATATATACTGTCATTGGAGCAACTACACTCTTAGAACAGGTTTTATACAGGGTTCATGGGATCATTTTATGGTTTTAATTTTAATTAATTCATTTTGTTTTAATTCCTTTTTAATTGTATGAATTAAAAATATTTTAAAAATTCTTTATCCCTAGAAAAAAAAAGAAAAAAAATCCTTTAAACATGAGCATTTGTTTGCATTTGCATTTCTCCTTGTTTAGAACCTTTTTGGCATGAAGGGTTCCTTAAAATTGAGTCAAGAACTCCAAGGTTCTATATAGAACTCCATTCAACCCTTGAGTGTAGAAAAACCATTCTAATTGTCAGAGCATTTGAGTTTTATGCATGTACCAGTTCTTATGGTGACTTTACATTTCATACACATTGCAAATTGCACTGATTTCAAAAACGAAAGTCTCACCATTAAAAGCCAAGTCCCAAACACACAATTATAATGTTCTCATTATAATTGTATGTAGCCTATATAACAGATTTGTGCTACACATGTTGCACTGAACTGTATTTTCCTTTTTTGAAGTGATTCCAATCATATTTCAAGCTATTAAAAAGCATCATAGTGAACATCTGAAGTGTCTCAGCTGAAGGAAATAATCCATTATTTATCAGCTTTAATATATCAGCCACATTTTCTTATTGAGCCGATAATGATAACATTAAAACTGAACATTTATCGTCCGATTTCGATACGGTGGCCGATATATCGTGCATCCCTTCACCATGGTATTCTTCGAAGTACTTGGAGTACCATGTAAGTTCAATGGGACATGATAATGGTGATCATTCAGTGCCATGGTATACAGCATATCACAGTACCATGGTATTAATATAGTAGGCTACAAAATTTCAAAATTCCCTCTACATCCTCAGCAACTCCACAAACATCCAGTGACCAGAACTGTCCATTTTGTAAGACAGCACATGCTAATTGTGCAAAATGAAAAGCTGATGAAAAGATGGAGTTGTAATTTCCCAAATATCTGTGAAAACTGTAACCTCGCTGATCCTCTCATGATGTCATGGCGTAAGGACTCTCTGAGGGGGATCGGGCTGAAAGGATAGCCGGGCCGAGCCAAGGTAAACTGGGCTGCGTGAGCGCTGTGAACACAGACACCAGTTACAAACGCACTCAGATATGGATCGTTGGGTCTGAGCGCGACTGCAGCTTGAATCAATTATTGGTGTCATCTTGATCCAATTTGACTGATCTGAGAGGGAACGGAGAGGACAGGGCGGGCGGGGGTGCGGCAGAGGGCAAATTCTGGTCAAATATCCTGAGTGCATTACCCCCCCGAAACCCTTTCCCTACCCTGATCCATGGCGGTCACTGTGACTCACCGGTGGGGCCGCGGGTCAGCGGTAAATAGCGTAACATGCTCTGAAATGTGATAAGTTGGTGACCGCAGGACGCTGCATCTCTCTGAACTTGTATTTGACTGATGCTCTATTTCGTGACACAATTTGATTACCGACACTCTTCCTGATCTCCGAATACTGTAGCAATAACACTTTACTTTAATAGCCCACTTTAGACATTCTACTGACTATAAGTAACTTTGCAACTACATGTCAACTAATTCTCATTAGAATATCAGTAGACTCTCTGCTTAATATCTCTTAACTCTTTATTGTGATGATCATCCAACAGACATTTTACTGATATAAGTAACTTTGCAACTACATGTCAACTAACTCTCATTAGAGTATTAGTAGAGTATTAGTAGACTGGTAGGGTTAGAAGAATAAGTTGACCTGTACAGTCAAACCAAAATTTATTCAGACACCTTGCTATCCTAACTTACATAATTGAACTATAGTGTCCTGCAACCACTAGTAAAACAAAATATAAAACATTATTATTATATATGGTGTCTGAATAATTTTTGGTTTGACTGTAGTTGCAAAGTTACTTATAGTTAGAAGAATGTCTAAAGTGGACCATTGAAATAAAGTGTAATCTAGAAAATTTGTTACATCTTACATTTGGTAAATTCATATTTACTGCTTTGTAGATTATGTTATATGTATATATAATGTATTAGCAGACTGTTAATGCTCAAAGAAATGATAATGCGGCAATGCTCACACACCTCTGAATACAAATAACAGTAACACTTTAGAATAATGGTTGGACATTAATAGGTAACTATGCAGGAATTAATTCTGGAAAAATTAGTAGTTCTGCATTAACACTTCAGCTACTATTAACTAATATGGAGAAAAGCTTAACTAATCAGTAAGTAATATCAAATTCATGACTAAGAGAGTTGGTCATTAGGTAATTAGAATGACGAAATGATTACTCTCATTAAGAACTATCAACTAACTATGACAAATTATAAATAATTACCAATTAATTACTAATGACAACATTATTGGGTTACACTTATATTTTAAGGTGTCATTGTTACAGTGTAATTATATATTTAAGTACTGAGTAATATTAATTAACAACATGTACTTACTATAGGGTTAGGGCAGGATTAGGATTTGGTTGAGGGTTAGTTGCATGTAATTATGCATAATTTACTGTTATTACTATGGTAACTACATGTAACATATGTAACAAGGACACTGTAAAATAAAGTGTTACCCTTATTGTGTGTCTGAGACGTAACCAATCATCTTTTTTTACTCTGAATATAGTTATAACATGCATCACTAATTAGTCAAGTATTGCCTATAGTCACTCTGCAGGAACTAATAGTGATCTATAAAATAATGGTCCAGATCACTAGTAGTTCTTGAATGACTAGGCAACAATTAGTGATGCATTTTATAACACGTTGAGAGTAAAAAAATACAAATAAAAGACAATTGTTTAAATCTCAGACACGTTTATGTTACGACAAACCATTATTCTAAAGCGTTACCCAAATTACTTCAGCTGAAATACTTTTGAAAAGGTGTGTTTTGTCAGAAATATGTGAGCAGAGGAAAAGATCCATACAGAAACACTCGTATCTATATATATATATATGTGTCTGTTTTATGAGAGATAAACCCAAAAAAATAAACATAAACCCTGGATATAGGTGGCCCAGCTTACCCCGAATCCTAAAAAACTCTCAGTAAGCTCTGTTGAGCCCTGAGCAAATCTGCCTCTCGTCTACGGTTAGCAATCTCCGCTCTTTACTCACACAACCTGCAGCTTAAAAAAACTTCCAAGCAAAACATAACATGCCGATCGCTTTTGTTCTGAGTCCATCCATATCACCTTCCCAATTATTTTAAATCTCAATGATGACATTTAGTCTGTTTATACTGATAATATTAATATTATCGTAGCTAATGGCGTTTGGTGTAGCCATTAAGTGACCTGCATGCATCTGTGCTGCCTGATTTCCTTGAGATAGGTAGTGTTCAGTTACCTGTGTGAAGCCTGCAGATGAAGCCAGGTGCTGGTGAATCTGGTTACCATAGCATCAATCAGCACTGCACTCAAATCCTGGAAGAAGATTGAAACGCTAAGTGCTGTGTGTGTGTGTGTGTGTGTGTGTGTGTGTGTGTGTATGTGATTATATAAAAATCTTGTGTCCCAAAACCTATAGGCGACTGACTAGCTGATTAGCTTGACAGATTCACGTTTTTGAAGTTTACACAGAGATGATAACGTTTTTCAAGAATTTTCAAACCTGTTTAAAAGTTTGCGTTGTCAATCCACCAAACACTGTTGTCGTGCAAATGACCGGCGAGAACACATTAAAAGTTTTCTGTTTTCAGTTAAAACTGTGTCGTGTTAGCGGCCCCTAAGTTAATAACTAATGATCTTTGCGACGGAAGTGGATCAATCAAAACTAACTTTACCTGGACAATAACTTTATTCTAGAGCTGCTGTGAAGCCCAAATAATCTCTGTTACTGTAATTTCCTATTATCACTGTAAAGCTGCTTTGAAACGATCTTTATTGTTAAAAGCGCTATATAAATAAAGGTGACTTGACTTGACTAGCTTTTTTGTTGCACATCCCTGAAGCCTGTTTAAAAAAGATAGTGTTTGATATACGCATGTACAGTGGTATGATGTGATGATGCATGATGGGAATTTGTAAATTACAAAAGCAAAATTATGCTACTTTCTAAAATACCTCAATCCATTGCGGTTGGAGCAAATAATTTTTGAGGACATGATCAAATCTTGTAATTATGCTAATTTAAACATGAAGCTTAGTTGGTTGTGAGGCAAAGCCCTCACGTTTGTGTGAACTTGTCAATTCATCACAGGAAAAAGCTCTTTTAAAATTTCCAAAGCATCATTCAAGTCATTTAAAATCAGGCTAATTAATTTATCGGTTATTATTTAGTAATTACAGTAATTTAAACAAAATAAACAAGGCATTAGACAGCAAATCAGCTTACTGGGTTCTGAGACACGGTCATATTCATATTCACAGGAGAAAGCTCTTTCAAAAAGTATCATGACGCTCATTAAAGTCATTCAGAATCAAGCTAATTAGTTTAGCTACAAAAAACTGTAAATGTAGTAGAATGAAGTCAATAAAGCAATGTTCTGTAGAGACAATTATTTCAGTTAATTTTGAGGTCCAGACAAGGCACACATAAACACACACACTGGAAATGATTGCAGTGACACTGACGTGCTTAGGGTTTTGGGTTTAGGCCTAGGGTTTCCCTTTTTTGTTTTTATTAAGTTATTAAGACAAACCTCTATGAGCCTTTTTAAAGTCTTAAACAAATTAAGTAGCCTTCATACTTTGCCCCACTGCAAGAAAAAGGTTTGTGCCAAGTCTGTTCCTGATTATCCCTGATATCAACGTGCACACACACACCCAATACAATTCCAGTCACACACTTAGATACAACTGCTAAAAAGCTAGCTCATACACGAACTACTCTTCACAGAGAACAGTTTGCTTTGTACGTACACACACACACCACACACACACACACAAGCATACAGACATGAATAGTGAAAATCAATCCATGTCTGACGGAGGGGCTAAGAGGTTGCCGGCACATTGCGGGTTTATTGAATTAATTACGATAAGGATCAGAGCTTTAAACAGGGGGTGAGACACTGGCTGGAAAGACATTGGAACCCTTCAAGCAATCTCTCTCTCTCTCTTTCTTTGTCGGATCGCATGATTGGATTGGTAGTGTCAGGGTTGAACTGTGTGTGACAGTAACTAACTCCATAAGGTAAGTGAGGGTTGAGATCGGTCAGCCGCACAACTTGTGCACTCGCTACATGCGAAAAATTAGTCCTGCATACTGAACAAATAAGGGACTGAGCTGCCCCGGCCATGTGTGTGTGAGAGAGGCAGAGATGGCAGGGGGTGAGCTTTGGAAAGGTTGAGGGGGTCAGCGAAGATACAGTTACCACATCTGAAATAAGGAAGGTCATTCTGCACACAGAATGCATAGAAGTCAATGTGTGAGTATATACGCATATATAAATATATGTGTGTGTGTGTGTGTGTGTGTGTGTGTGTGTATGGGGTCCTGGTAAACAACTAAATGTTCCATTTCTGTCTATGGCAATATCTGAAATCCTTGTCCTTGTGGGGAAATCTTTTGGTACCCATGAGGAAAACGGCTTATAATAATACGAAGTGATGTTTTTTTGAATAGGCATTATAGTTTGAGATCTCAGAGGCAGGGATGGTTTTGAATTCAAACACCAAAAGTTCACATTTGAGAAAAGCAACAGCTTCTGTGTGGAGCACCGGCTGTTGTTAGACTCCTTATGAACACAAAAACCTCACTGGATTATAACAATTAATGGCAAAAGGAATGTTTTGAAATGTAAACTGATATTTCCTACTGACATACTACAGCTAAAGAAATAAATAACTGGCTTAAAACTCTTAACGTGTCAAAGACGTTTTTCAGACACAGTACTGTATATGACTATATGACAACATCACTACAGTGTAGTTGGAAAAGTTGGAGCTTATATTTTCACACACACACACACACACACACACACACACACACACACACACACACACACACACACACACACACACACACACACACAAGCAAAGACAAAGTTATGTTCACTATGTTATTCCGTATACATAATATTTGAAAATGTCCTCATAAATACAGTGAAAATGTCAACAAAAAAATAAATACTTGTAAGGACATTTGAAGTGGTTCTCAGCATTTAAAATGTTACTACTATGAGAAACTGTTATGGGAGGTCCTCACTAATATAGCTTCTGGTCTATGTGTTGGAAAAAGTGTGGTTTGAAATTAAAACTAATATAAAATATAGCTGCAAGCAGCAATTATTGGGGTTCAGACGTTTTAAGGCCTTTATGCACAAGCATAACTAGTCTGTAACCACCAAGATCATTGATGGAAAACACCATTTACAGGCAATTTACAGAGGATAATAAGGTTTTAAAGCTTTTTGACAGCTATAGTCCCACCTATGGGCCGATCCCCATAAAAGTTTGCATGCTTGTTTAGAATCATGTCACATTTTCTCACCTATTATCGAGTTTTCGTTTAGGAATGATAGGCTTTTGGGTGAACTTGTCTACACCTATTTTCTAAATGCCCCAGCTATAGCTAACCAAAGGCCAAAGTTCACGTTTTTTTTATTTTATATATATAATTATTGACTTAGGGAGTCCCGAGAATTGTGTCGCTGGGGTTTTATCGAGGTTGAGCCAAAAACCTAGGTCTAGTTCGCGAAAGTTAGTCTTTGAAATGATCTCCAATATTTAACGAACGATTCGATTGACGGCGGTGGTCCTAGAGGCAAAGTTGCTCAGAATGAAGAGTTCTACCATGCGGTATGAATGTCGTGGGCGTGTACAAAAACAATCCTTTACGCAGGTGAAAAACTTGATGGCGCCCCCTGGTGTCTGATTTCTTTCAAATTTCCCACAGGCTTGTAGGGCCAAAAGTCAAACAGGCCCAGCAACCTCTGTAAACCTTGTCTGATATCTGCACAAACTTCATTGGATGCTGCCGGATGCTTGTTTGGTCTGCCCGATCAGGTGAGAATGTTGATCCGTGGAAATTTTAACAATTACTTGAACCCATTATTAGGGCTTGAACCTAGCTAGTCACATATAATCCTTAATCTTGACCTTAATCAAGTCACATATTATTTATTTTATAATATTAATATTCCTCAAATATTATTTATTAGATAGAATCGACCTAAACCAACAAAAGTACCTTTTAGGGGCAGATCGAGTTGCTCCTGAAGCACACTCCTTATGCTTTCACTTTTTAAAGTGTGGTGCATCTGTGTTTCATAGGCATTATGACTTTTAATGATGTTTGAATGCTCAGATGATCATTTCTTGCCTCAGCTCTCTAAAAACACCCTAAAGTATTTCAGAATCTCATCTGATCTCTAATCTCTCCCTGTGTGTGTATGTGTGTGTGGTAAGGCTAAGTGTGAACAGATGTACCACAATATTTTCTCAGTAAGGGAGAATCACAGTGCGACAATAGCCTACAGCTGAAACAGCGTACTGTCCTGCAAACACACAGACACACAAACATACACGAACATTCTCTAACCCACACCCACATGAGCTCAAAAAAACTGAACATTCCCAAATGCAAGACACACACATTAATAAATGCATGTAAGCACACTCTGTCAATACAGTGTGTCAAGGCATCATTCCTATGATGTGAAATTACACAGCATTTGCTAACTAAGCATACAGTGTGTTAACTAAGCATTTATTTAATGGTTCGATGGGATGTTGTGGTATCTGTGAATTCACACAGGCAATTATATTTGCATATGACTGCCTCTAGTGCAAGAAATCGACAAATAGTTGTACATCATTGCACAATAGTCTCTGAAGGCCTATTCACACCACCAGCGACTTTGTCACTGCATATCGCCAGTGGCTGGCAGTTTGGTCTCTAGTGGTTGCCTAATGTTATTCCATGTTGCAAACAGCGGAAAAGTGCTCTTTGCCATTGCTGTCACGTTATCCCCCCCACACACACACACACACCCACTCCACACACACAGGAGGGCAAGGATGCAGTTGAGGGAGGGAGGAGGCATGGGGAAGGCTTGGCAGCTGGACCCAGGGAGATGACTGACCGAGATGTCAGCTGTCAGTGGAGATTCAGGTGGAGCCGCGGTACTGAAGGGACGGCGAAGGTCCTGGAGGGCAGGGTGGAGCCACAGTGACGAGCAACCGAGGTGGAGCCAGGGCGCCAGAGGACTGAGGTGGAGGGAAGGCAGCGCCTGATGGAGCTGAAGGGGTGGAGGGATGAGGCGCAGATGAAGAACCGGAAGTCTGTGGCGCAGGCAGAGCGACGACTGACCAAGGTGGAGCCAGAGTGACGAAGAAGCCCGGTGAAGCCGAGGGGACGACAGTCCCAGGTGGAGCCAGAGTGACGAAGAAGCCCGGTGAAGCTGAGGGGACAACAGTCCCAGGTGGAGCCGAGGGAGGGAGGAGCCACGGTGGAGCCAACTGCTCCACAGACCTAGGAGGAGTGGCGGGCACGGAGGTCCTGGGTGGAGTTTTTGAGTAGAAACTCCAGGGCTGGCCTGGCAGACACGAAGCCCAAGGCAAATCCAGGTGGGGAGGTGGAGCCAGCGTGGGAGGAGCTGAAGGGCTGAGAGGAGTGCTGGCAGGGCTGAAGGACTTGGCAGAGCAAGTGGGGGTGAACAGACAGGCTTGACAGGATGAAACAGAACACACTTTTCATTCAGGATCAGCCCTTTTGGCCAATGCAGAACAGACAGGGAACTCTTGAACGGCCCTCTTGGCCAACGAGGGACAGGCTGGGAACTAGTTTTACACAAAACAGGCAGAGGAGGTGGGAGCGGAAGGCAGAGCGTGAACATCAAAACTAAGGGTTCAAAGCAGATAACAGGACTGGCTCAGTGCAGGGAACAGAAGTGGGCATTATACACTCACTCATAACATCCCCTCATACTCCACCAGTAATTCCAGCTAAAAAAAGATTTTTTAAGGTTCTGGGACGATCCTGGGCTCAGTCCTGGTTGCTGTCACTTTGATCATGGCAGGCTTCACATCTGCGGTTGGCTCTGGCTTCGCCGTCGACGTAGGAGGAGCCGTTATTCCAGTTTTGTAGCCTGCTGCTTTAAATTCATGAGCTCTTTAAAGCAGGATGGATTCCGATTGGCTGTTAATGTTTTTATCGTTTATCAGTTGGGAAAAAATCATTCACAAAGTGATTCCAATTATATGTTTCTCTGTGCCCTTATCGCTATAGCTGTGGTGACTTTACCATTCTTTTATATTTAGAACAATGTTTAGAAAAATATCTTTATTGTTATCATTATAGTTATCGCCATTGGTGTGAATGGGCTTTTAGAGTTCAACCAGAGATGGTCTTATTATTGGGAGATAAGGTGTGAAAGGAGCTACATAATTCTGTCACACGATGAAGATGATGAGGATGAAGGATAGTTCAAAAAGGTTTCAATGAACAAATGAAAACTCAGGTAATCCATGAAGAGGAAGGCAATGTAACAGCGTGTGTAACGCACACAGAAAACAACAACCAACAAACACAAAATGAAGGTGAGGAACTTAAATAGACAGTGATAGTGAGGAGATGACGAACAGTGATGATCTGATGAGTGTCCATATGAACTGATGACTGGTGGGAAAACTCAAACAAAGGAACACATATGACTGATGAAAACAAAGCTGAAGGTTCATGAAAGTGAAACTAAGATGAATAGTCCAGATAACTGTGACAGAATGGCCCCTCCCAGTAGGATCGACCTCACGCCGTAGTAGCAGAAGTGAGGGTGGGATGGAGGGGGCTTAGGAGATGGCTGAGGCGATGACACAGTGAAGGAGACAGGAGATGGTGAGGGGATGGTGTTATTCGGATGACGAGGCCCCGGCGGTGATGATGAAGGGCGTCTGGCGGCACAGACCCAGAGCCCAGCGACGACAGCCCATGGTGGAGTCGAGGGAGGGAGGAGCCAATGTGGCGTAGAGGCTGACGTCAACTGGGGGACGACAGACGGAGGCGGACCTGATGGATCCCAGGGCGCAGACGGAGAGCCGATGGAGAGGAGTGCTGCGGCGATGATCGTCTGAGGAGGGACCAGACTGCCCGAAGACTGAGACGATGCCGGTGTGATACCGGTCGAACCTGAAGGAAAAGAGGAGCCCGCTGCAGCCGTAGGGGTGGAGGAACGGAGCATAGCAGAAGGTCCGCAAGTCCGTGGCGGCGGGGGTGTGACGACTGACGAAGGGGGAGTCAATGGGCCGACGGAACCCAGTGGAGCCATACGGCCGAGGGTGGCTGGTGGAGCCGAAGGTGGGAGGAGCCAAGGTGGAGCCGACAGGTCTATAGGCCGAGACAGAGCGAGATGATCTGAGGCCGGAGGCGGAGATCTATCTGCTCAGGCGCTGATGGTGGTTCCAAGTCCTGAGGCTCAATGTGAATGCTTGGCTTTGCAGGTGATGGTGAAGGGCTGACAACCTCCAGCAGAGGCGGGGCTGACTGAGCAGGGCGGAGACAGAGGCAGATGAAGGCTAGACGGGGTCGAAGGTAACAATACATTGTCCATGCAGGTGTCTGTGCAGTCTAGAAACAGCAATGAAGGTTCAGAGGAAACGGGAAGAAAGTTCATACAGTCCATGGTGCTGTCTAGGAACAGAGATGAAAAATCCGAATTGGGGTGGGATAGAGTGGAAGACGATACCTAAAGTCAATCAGCCTGATGTCGTGGACTCACACCCCTAGTCAGACTCACTGGGTAGCGTTCCGGGGCGAGGGTCAGCACTGACCTCTTATCTTCGGGCACTGGCTGACATGTCACGGCGGGTGGTAGCTCTCCGTCTGTGAGAGAGACCACACGATTCCTCTGTGGTCGATGGTGGTGGAACGGACTCTGGGTCTGGCTGTGTTCTGGACCGGGGGTAAACACTCTCCAGACACTGGATGATAGCGTCCCTCCAGTTCAATCAGATGACAAACAGGTGTGAGGATCTGAAGAGTGTCCATGGGAACTGAGGACTGGCCGGAATACTCAAACAAAGGAACACATGTGACTGATGAAAACAAAACGGAAAGTCCATGAAAGTGAAACTAAAGATGATTGAGTCCAGATAACTGTGACAGTATCACAATGACATACTGGATTAAATCCAGTAAGTAGTAGGCATGTGATTTTTTTCCCAAACCAGGTTAAGGTTAGGGCAGGGGATCCATTTTCCTGCAGTTTTTAGCTCCAACCCTGATCAAACTCAACTGCCTGGAGCTTTCAAGTAATCCTGAAGACATTGATTAGCTTGTTCAGGTGTGTTTGATTAGGGTTAGAGCTAAACTCTGCATAAAAGTGGATCTTGAGTTGCCCAGCCCTGGGTTAGGGTGTAGGGTTGGTTTAGGGGTTAATATTTGTTGTAGTATTATGTAGGCAGTCAGCACTGTGATTGACATTAGTAATTAAATCTTTTGAATAGCCTGCTGGGTGGAGTTTGCACTGACCTGCTTTAGGGGAAAAAATCTATATAAACTTTATTTCACATTATTTTGATGGTCCCTTTAACACATTCTGTTGTCTATAAGTAACATTGCACCTACATGTCTACTAACTCTCATTAAAATATTAGTAGAGTATTAGTAGACTGGTAGGGTTAGAATAAGTTGACATGTAGCTGCAAAGTTACTTATAGTCAGTAGAGTGTCTGTTGGAGGAGCATCACAATAAAGTGTTTGCCAATATTAAGCAGACAGTCCACTAATACTATAATGGGAGTTAGTTGACATGTAGTTGCAAAGTTACTTAAAGTCAACAGAATGTTCAAAAGGGACCATCAAAATAAAGTGTTACCAAACTATCTATTGTATAGCATCTTAGTAAGATATGTCAACATTCTTACTTCTTTTTTTTCTTTCGTTTGTATCGTTAGTTATTTGAGTAATATGTCCTACTTACTGTAAATTTAAAAGTATAATCCAGCATTTTCTCTCAAAGAAATCCAGTTGTCACTGGCGCGCAATGAATCTTGGGCTAGGCTATAGGCTGCGAAGGATCTACTCGTTCTATCCTACATTAACTCAGGAAACGAACAACATATTTCAAGGCCACATTGGAAGGAGCCTTAGGATTTGGAATGCAGCCTTCGAAGAATTAATCCTCTGAATTGGGACACAGCCGGATGGTCAGACCGAGGTTTGAAAATAATAAATAGAGTGCTGCAGGCGTGACATCAAACCCCGGAAGATTATTTCGATACTTGGACATTTTGCTCAATAACACACCCATGATTTTTAAGCTGTTCATTTTATTTTATTTTTAAAAAACATATGTTTCTAATAAGTAACTAGATAGGACAATTTGGGTTGGGAGTGTGTGCAGTTTATGTTATAGAATAAAACGTTGAAGTATCGTCAAGTTATGTTTACCACATACTTTATTTTACTCATAAATAAAAAATGAAACATTATAAAAACCCATAGGAAAACCTGGAGGGAACCACTGTCGGATTCGTCTTCTGGGTTCTCTTATGAGAGGTTCTCTCGTATTGCGTAAGTTGCTAACGCTACGGGTAAAGTCATCTTTTCTCGAGATATGAAGCCAAAAAATTATCCTTAATTTTTGTATTTATTGTCAACGCAGTGCAGCAGCTAGCAGACCTAGAGCAAGCTATCTAGCGCGCTCATTGGCTGCCCTGTGGCAACTGCAGCAGCCTACCACTGCTTGGTACCACCTGTCACGCTTATAAAAGGACGGGCTCGGGGGCTGCTTACCTGGTTTTCATCTCTTCAGCGAAGCCCTATCGCTGGATCTCCGAGAGAAGCCGCCGCCGTCGAAACAAGCGACAGAGCAAGCCTAAAGGACAGCGCCTGAAGAAGCCGGACGATTCTTGCCGCCTTCAGCCATCCGTGCCTGCTACGCTATCCGGCGTCATATCCTTTTCTGCTGTGTGTGTTCGCCGCTGCGACACACACTCTCTTCTTTTAAAAGAGAAATTTCCTACGAGGCGTTGTTTCAAATGCCTCGCACCAACTGCGGGAGACCGTCACATCCTCTGCCGAGGCCGGTCCAATCTCCAATTCTCACACATTTCTCAGTCCCCTCTTAAGCTTAGGCGGCTGGAAATATCAATATTGCAGTAAATGAGCCTGTTATAATACATGCATGCCTGCAAACAAACGCCAACATAAACATGATGTCTCATATATGCTCGCGCTAACTGAAAGCTTATGTGTTTTCCCCCTGTGGCTCAGTGGCAAAATCTTAGGCTTTCGCGCCAGAGACCTGTGTTCGAATCCAGAGATCGCGCTCATCGAGCCGCCACAGGCCGCCTCCCCCCTCTTTGTTTCGTTTGCTGGGCGCACCAAGGGTCTCGCCACCTCGAAACACAGTCTGTCCAGATGGATAGTGGACACTATCGTGGAAGCTTATGCATCTAAAGACCTGCAGTGCCCTCTGGGCATCAGGGCTCATTCCACCAGAGGCATGGCCTCATCGTGGGCTTGGTCCAGCGGGATTTCTATTCATGACATTTGTATGGCGGCAGGCTGGGCCTCCCCCTCTACATTTGTTAGGTTTTATAACCTGGAAGTTCCCGCCTTGCAGGCTAGACTTTTGTCAGTTTAAGGCGAGACACGGCAGGCAAAAACATCGTTTTTTTTTTACTGGTCAAGTTTGAGATTTGGGGATATTTGTCTTCAATAACATGTCTTCTTTCAGACTTGTGTTGAAAAAAAGTCCAAAATACACATTTAGGTCTTTATTTTATTACACTTTGTCTGTTTGCGTCTGTAGATTTCTCATAAATTCAACAAAAGTTCGCGTTCTTAATCAACATGCTGCTCCGCGATCTCTGCCGTCAGCCTGTCATCAGAAGCACCGTTAGGAAGCTCTCTCTCTTGTGTACAATCCTGTCGGATCCAAATATGGTCATTTCCTTTTTATCAGCAACCAATCGTGAAAGTAAAAGGGCTGAATGCGCAATCTCATTGGCTGATGAAAAATCTTTAAAGCCCGTTTTCTCAAAATGACTTTTCTCTCATACTCCAAGGACGAAATCTCCACTTCAGTAGCACCTATATACACCAAACTTTCCAGACTTGTACCTAGTTATATTATGAAGACATTTACAGAGGGATTTGTAAATATATTATTCCTAGCCTGATTTATATAACATTTTATTCCAAAAAACATGGCGAAAATAATTTTTTTAAGGCTATTGACAGTATTTTCTGATTTACAGAATAACAAAAGTAGATATCCATAAATCCCTCTGTAATTTTTTTCCCATCTAATATGTGAACACAATGAAAAAATAATTTTTAATCTGGCTTTATCCAATACTCAGATATCGTTTTTTAAAATATATGCAAATTAGTGCATATTTGATTAGATATTGCCTGATTTGCATATTTAAACATTAAATTACAGAAAACTTGTAATAATTTTTTTTCTCATCTTAATGTAGGTAATCAACTGGGAAAGTTTCATGGTGATATCTGCTAGTTAAAAATTTTACCCTATTCACCTGTAGTGTCTCGCCTTAAGTCGTGTGTATGTTCTGCCCAGATTGTTCGTGTGCAGACTACTCTCACTTGATTTGGCTCTCCTGGTTGAGCTGCACTATAAAGGGTTGATATTTTTTCAGTACGGACCGGCTGCGCCGCTCTGTATCCCCTACTGTGTGCTTATGTACATGTGCTGGCCCACTCTGTTGGCCGCCTTATTCCCACTTATCTGTGTCCCCCGAGCATTCCCCTGGGACTTTTGTGGTGGATGCTTGGCGCGCACGGCGTTGACAAGGGGTTCCCGTAGCGTAAGCAACTTACGCAATACGAGAGAACCTCTCATAAGAGAACGTACTCGGTTACCTAACGTAACCTCGGTTCTCTCTAGAAGAGGGAACGAGTTTTGCGTAACCTGCCGTGCTCGTGCCATGAGCTGATCTCGCTTCAGTCGATGAAAACCAGGTAAGCAGCCCCCGAGCCCGTCCTTTTATACGCTAAGCCACCCCCATTCTCGCGTCGTGAGGGCGCGACGTCATGCAGGGCTCAGTGGTAGGCTGCTGCAGTTGCCGCAGGGCAGCCAATGAGCGCGCTAGATAGCTTGCTCTAGGTCTGCTAGCTGCTGCACTGCGTTGACAATAAATACAAAAATTAAGGATAATTTTTTGGCTTCATATCTCGAGAAAAGATGACATTACCCATAGCGTAAGCAACTTACGCAATACTCGTTCCCTCTTCTAGAGAGAACCGAGGTTATAGGTAACCGAGTACGTTTGCAGTACTCTGTTTACCACATAGGCCTATATGTTGTTGTTGTGTTGTTTTTTTGTTTTTGTTGTTTTTTTGTGCAAAAAAACTTTATTAACATTATAATTGAACCTTTGAAGAGCATTCTATAATAACAATTTTAAAAAAATCCGTCACTACCTTTTAATCATTACCGTTAAAAGGTTTCCCTCTCTTCTTTCAAGATGAATAAGTGTATGCTGCTGGTGTTTTCAGTTCATTATCAGATAGTTTACTTGCTTTCGTTAAAATAAACCGTGCTGGTAATGGTTGTAGCTATAATCCTCTAATTAAACCCTGCAATCATTAAAAGATTATCTTTTACACTAATTAGATATCACCTAACATCGGAACTTGTATCAGATGGTCATTATGAAAGAGGGATTTCAATCAGCGGCTAAGGTTGTTGCTGTGGAAGCTATTTGTACTATGACACCTCAACACAACCTCTTAGAGCGACACAGCACAGCAGGATCATATTCACAAACAATAACTGCACACACACATAGCAAATGGCAATTCTCACTCTTCACCAAGACAGGCAGACATTCTGCTCAATCAGGGCTCACACCTGCCGCTACAGGCATATTAAGACATTCTTCTCCCTCCTACACATGCACATACATAAACACCTTTTTCTAACACAGTGCTCAATACTTAGAGGTTGCATTAGTATTAAATTAATTGCTCCTTGTATGACTGATGATTCAGAAATAAACTTGCTTTTCCCTTCCCCCTCAGATTCACTGTGCACAGGAATATGATTCTCTCTCACGAATACCAGCATGAAAGTTTCTGTCCTCTAACTGAACCAGCACCTTTTATCCACAGATTACTCTCTTTCTTTTTCTCTTTTCTGATTTCCCCCCCCCTCTATATTCTGGTAATAGTCGAATCACAAATACTCAGCTTACAACTACTTTTGAATTTATAGTCGACTTACAACTACATAGAGAGTCTAATTAGTGGTGTGCCCCAGGGGTCTGTGTTGGGTTATTAATGGATTGTTAATTAATCCTGCTAAATGATAACAGTGTAAGTTTCAGTCTTTCAAACACATTATCTCTGTCTTTCTGTACTTCTGGATTAGAGTTAACTCTGAAAGCTTTTCTCAGATCTCTACCAGCTGTGATATCCCACTGCCACACTGTCCTATATACACACATGGCCCAAGGAGAGCATGCAGTCACACACACATCTGAATAAGCACTGCAGAAAAAGAGCATAGGGGGTGTCATCTGTGTCTCTGCTCTGTCTTGTTATTATTAGTGATGCTTGAAGAGCAAGCAAATCTTTAATCCTAACTATTAAACTTTGGTGCTGTGGTGATAAATGATACTTGAAACTGGGATGCTTGTTGAATAGAGGTGTAGGGTAATATATTTAGAATATGCAGGATGATGATGCATCAGCCAATGTGTTATTATAGGAAATAGAAATGTGCTAATTTAGGCTAGTTGTTATAGCACAATTCAAAGGGGGGTAAGATAGCCCCCTACTGGGGTAAGATGGTAGCCTGGCTAACGTCCGACCTCGTCTCATTGAGACGTGGTCTGGGAACCACATGTTCATTTTCTCGTATTTGAGGCGTGGTTTACGAATGCCCAGAGCCGTTTATTGGGCGCTACGAATGTCTATCAAATGCGCCTGTACGTAGCTCATAGCCAATCGTTTCAGTTATACCAGATGACGTATGTAGAGCGACAGAAATTCGACGAGGAAGAAGACGATGGGTCAGAGAACTTGCGTTCTAAACTACTTAGAACACTATCTAAGGCTGCATCGAAAGGTAACTTCGCGTCTGCTGCCATGTTGGATCCATAGATATAAACAAACTGCTTCGGTGTGTCGCATAGTCGTCGTCATCGTCTTGCTGCTCCCTCCCCATTCTGTTATTGGTCCCCTCGCTGAGGCGAAAATCTGGTCCATGGAATCCAGGCTGCCTAGCAGCGTGAATAAAATCGCGCTGCGCGCAAGGCAGCATGGGGAAACCCAGGCTAATAAGATGGACCATAAGATGGAATATTTGCATTTAATTGCACATATTGTAATTGAAGATATGTCATAATAGCACTGGATGTTGGATGCACTGGATGTATGGATTCAATTGAATGATTTCACTCAATTAGCCTATAGGTTTTTATAAAAAAGCAAAAAAGTCTGAAATGCACGTCTAATTCATGGAAAATTACCCCCATTAATAAAATATAAAATATAAACATAAAAATATCCCCATTAATTATATGAGTACTACTTTCCTAAGCAATCAGACTGACAATTTTCACCTGACAGACAAATAATCAATTAAAAGATCCCATAGACGAACATTGAAGGAGGGACTCGAGTCATATTTGGGGGCCAGAATATTAAAAAGATACTTGGGAGTGGGCTTTTTTAAAAACATGGCCCACTATGCAACCATTCAGACCTAACCAATACCCATAACACCCTTGCAACCTCAACATGCTAAAGGGTGTGTATGTTTGAAAGTCATTTTTGAAACATTTCATCTTATGTTTTTACCCTCAAGTTTTTATCATGTGTAACTTGAGTGTCAGAAGTCGAATATCAAGACCTGTCTATATGATGACTCACAAAGTCGTCAAATGTGTGTGTGATTGACAGCTGTAGGTAAACAGCTAATCCTGTCCCTCCCATCCTCTCTCTCCCTTCCCTCCCGCCCTCCCTCCACCCCTCCACCCCTCCACCCCTCCACAACTCTCTCTCTCTCTCTCTCTCTCTCACTCACTGTTGAGTTGTGTATTCCAGCTGGGTTCTTTTCTCTAGTTTCTGATGTTTGATGTTTCTGCTGAGCCTCAAGCTTCCCTCATGAGATTTAAGTGTGTGTGTGTGTGTGTGTGTGTGTGTGTGTGTGTGTGTGTGTGTGTGTGTGTGTGTGTGTGTGTGTGTGTGTGTGTGTGTGTGTGTGTGTGTGTGTGTGTGTGTGTGTGTGTGTGTGTGTGTGTCAAGTCCAGGTGTTTGCTATTTGGGGGATGTCTGTCATTGTTGGTGTGAATGGGGTGTGGACAGTGAGTCTGAGTGTGTGTCTGTGTGTTCAGAGCATGTATACATGGCTGAATTGGGCAGGGTAGAAAAATGCCTCCCTTACCAATGTCAAACAGACACCTGTTTCAGACACACACACACACACACACACACACACACACACACACATTTGATATTTAATTTATTTAAATTTATTGAGATTTAGCAAATATAAACAGATTTCAATTTTACAATTTGCAAAGAGTCAAGTTGAGTGACATCTTAATCTTATTCACAGTGCTACACACATTTGATCTAAACTTCTATCGTCTTGGGTTACGACTGTATCCTGGTTCCCTGAAGAGGGAACGAGATGCTGTGCAGAGACGCTGTGGGAACGCCTCTGCACTTATGAAATCAGTCCAATGGCGTGACAGAACGTCATGTGACATCATCGACCAGGAAACTATAAAGCATACCTGGAAAAAACAGTCACTAGTTTCTGATAGGCTAAAACAAGTCACTCACAAGCATGCAGGGAGTATGGCAGGGCGACACAGCGTCTCGTTCCCTCTTCAGGGAACCAGGGTTACAGTCGTAACCCGAGACGTTCCCTTTCAAGGGAACTCGAGCTGTGTCAAGATGCTATGGGAACACTATACCCACGCCATAGTAACAAGTGTCTGTCCGTGTGAAATCTCTGCGCACACCAAGACGAAAGCACCTGCGCCCCTGGAGTGGAGCTGAGGTCAAGGTCAAAAACCTCACTAATGTGTGCGGCAAGGCAACATCCTGCCACATCACAAACATATTGGAGGGAACTCCTGACAATAATATTTTAGAAGCAGCCATACTCCTAGTCTAAACGTTACTAGAGGGTGTATCCCAAGGATACCTTTAGTGTGGAGGGGGATAGACCTGCGGAGAAACGCTCCTGCAGGAACTCCAGCACTGCAACCACTGGGCAGATAACTGGGTCCGGCTGGTGCTCTCCGCACCAGGAAGTGAAAAATATCCACTTCAAGGTGTAGAGTTTCCTTGTGGAGGGAGCTCTGGAGTGGAGGATGGTCTCAACAACATCAGTTGAGAGACCTGAACTTATGAGCTGGGCCCCCTCAGAGGCCAAGCCCAAAGTTTCCACAATTCTGGGCAGGGGTGAAGGATCAAGCCGCTCGCCTGAGAGAAAAGATCCCCCCTGTGCGGAATCTCCAGAGGAGAGCCATCAAGGAGAGACTCTAGGTCCGAGAACCGCACTCGGTTATTCTCTGCTATTAACAGAAGACGGGCCCCATCCCGGCGAACTCTCTCCAGAACTCCCGGGAGTAGAGAGATCAGGGAAAATGCGTACAGACGTGACCTTGGCCACATCTGCATCATAGCGTCCAGCCCCAGAGGAGCTGGCTGACTGAGTGAGAACCACAGTGGACAGTGTGTCGTCTCTTAAGATGCAAACAGGTCTAATTCCGCTCTACCAAAGTTTTTCATAGGAGCTCCAGCCCACTGCCTCAACAGGATGTCTGCTCCCTGATTTAAAAACCCTGGGATGTAAATTGCCTTTAAAGAGAGCAAATTCCCTTGGGCCCACAGGAGGATCTGGTGAGCCAGTTTGCATAAGTGACGTGACCTCAGAACCCCCTGATGGCGATCTAAGAGACCACTGATGTCTTATCCGTGCGGACAAGCACATGATGGCCCCTCAGGTCTGGGAGGAAGTGTTTGAGAGCTCGAAACACTGCCATCATTTCTAGCTGATTTATGTGCCAAGAAAGTAGATGGTCCTTTCCACAGACATTGTGCCGAGCAACCACTCATGATCGCCCCCCAACCTGTGAAGGAAGCGTCTGTCGTTATCATTACGCGACGACAAGAAGCCCCAAACCCTGGGCCTTGGGCGAGGAACTAAGGTTTCTTCCACATGACTAAGGCATGTAGGCGTCTCCGCGTGACCTTGATCTTGCGAAACAGATTTCCCCTTGGTTCTGCGCCTTCCACTGCAGGGACCTCATGTGCAGGAGGCCAAAAGTTATTACGTTGGACACAGCTGCCATGAGACCCAACAGTCTCTGAAACTGTTTCACAGTGAGTGACTGGCCTGATGCCGAACCTGCTTGGATTGAGCTATGATATACCTAGGCCGAAGGGAAGAACCCAATATTGGTACACTTCGCCCCCGAAAGCGAACATCCAGGACTTCCTGTGATGAGGATGGATGGCTAGATGGAAGGACACGTCCTTCAAATCTATCGTGACAAACCAGTCCTCGGACTGAATCTGTAACACAATCTGTTTGAATGTAAGCCTCCATCCTTCTTTGGAACAATGAAGTAACGGCTGTGAACGGCTAAAGTGGCGAATCGGCAGGGAATAACCGAACTGGTAGCGCTGCGACCCTTCTCATACCCCTTTTCCACCAAAAAAGAACTGGTTCGGAACTGGTGCTGGTTCAAAGTTGGTTCAACTTGTGAACCTTCTCAGAACCTGTTTGGTTTTCCACTGACTAGAGAGCCCAGCGAACGACGTCGTTACGTCACTGTGTACATTGCCATAGGCTACGTCTTAGCTTTCCTAGAAACGCTTGCGCCAACTTCAAGCATAACAATTACAATGTTGGACTACATCGTCTTTCTGCAAATGTTTCTCCTGGCATTGCGATCCTATATTGGGGTCAGAAGAAGACGTTTAGAACACATTTGTGCTGCTCGTCTGGATTACTATAGACGGAGGTTACGTTTGAAAAGAAGTTCGACAATAACCCCGCCCCCAGCCCCCGACGTAAGCATGACGTGGTATAAGAACGGTTCTAGTCCAGCAAAGAGTTGGTGCCGCTTTGGAACCAATTTTCCTGGCCGAGAACCGGTTCTTTGGCTGTCGAAACACAAAGAACTGGTTCGCGAGTAGGCACCGGCTCCGAACCGGCACCAGCACTGCCTTGGTGGAAAAGGGGTATCAGAGAGTCGCTTCCCAGAGGGCGCCGAAGAGAAACGCGCACCGTATTTTGATGAGGTGGAAACCGTTTCCCCCCGGAGTGGACTTCCCTCAGAAGTCTGACGGCCTCAGCGTCAAGACCTCTTCTTAGTCGAAGCCTTCTTCGAGATAACGACTATCCTCAGATCTGTCTTATCCCAAGATGACTACGGCTGAGACTACTAAAGGAACCAGCCTCTCAAGACTGGCCTCTGGTATTGGTCGAACAGCCACTTTGGTGCCCTGTAACGCCGAATCGGCGGGGAGCAACCAGACTGTGTGTTCTACGACCCTCCTCGGAGGATCGCTGGGAAATGCAGGCACCTCGGCGCCCTGAAGTGGCGAACTGGCAGGGAACAACCGAACTGACTACTTTATGACCCTCCTCGGAGGATCGTTCGGGAACGCTGACACCTTGGTGCCCTGAAGCGGCGAACCGGTAGGAAACAACCGAACTGGCAGCGCTGCGACCCTTCTCAGAGAGTCGCTTTCCAGAGGGCGCCGAGGAGAAACAGGCACCGAATTTTGATGAGGTGGAAACCGTTTCTCCCCGGAGGGGACTGCCCTCAGAAGTATGACGGCCTCAACGTCAGGACTTCTTCTTAGTCCAAGCCTTCTTCGAGATAACGACTGTCCTCAGATCTGTCTTATCCCAAGACGACTATGGCTGAGACTACTAAAGGAACCAGCCTCTCAAAACTTGTCTCTAGTATAGTTGAGAAGCCAATCCAGCGTCCTGAAACGGATGACTGGCAGGAAACAACCGAACTGACCCCTCTTAAACCCTCCTTCTGCGACTCAGACACTGAGACTAGAACTTGCTGGAGGGCACCGAAGGGAGATGGGCACCATATAATGAGGTGTTATCCATTTCCCCCCAGAAATTCACTATTTATTTCCTCAGAATTAAATTACTTCTCAAAGATCAGATGAGCATATTTAATTTTCTCAAAAATTAAATGCAGCCAAATATCAACCAGACAAGTAAACACGGTCTGGATTAAAAAGCTGAATAGTATATTAATACAGACATCTAACTCAAAGATAAGATGATATCTATAAATTAACATATTTAATTTTCTCAAAAATTAAACGCAGCCAAATTTCAACCAGACAAGTAGAAACGGTCTAGGACAGGTGAAAGGCTGAATATAGTGTATTAATATAGATTTCAAATCAGAAGAGTATTTAACATTAATTTTCGTTAAAATTATGAATGAATATTCATATTATAATCTCAAACAAAAAGAATAAATAATAGTATGCAAACACTAGTTTGCACACAATCATAAGAGAAAGAGAGAAAGGGTATTCCCATCTGCTTTATAGTTTCCTGGTCGATGACGTCACATGACGTTCCGTCACGCCATTGGACTGATTTCATAAGTTCTTCATGATGCAATCATGCAGAGGCGTTCCCACAGTATCTGGACACAGCTGGAGTTCCCTTGAAAGGGAAGCATTGTTATTTCAAAGAATAAAACTCTTTAATAAAACTCTTTAAGAGTTTGTAATCTTTCATTAAATTGCAATAACTTAGCAATAACTTATAACTGTGAAATGACTGTGCTTTTCAGCTGTCACCAAAGCTGTCTTATTGTTTACCCCATACCTTATAAAATAAATTAAATGTAATAAATGACTCATTTAAAGCTAAAGTGAGAACTTATATGCCTCCACACAGAAAAAAGAAAGAAAACAGAAACACTCCTATTCACCACAAACAGATAATGAAATTCATACCACTGGTTGTGCCAGAAGACCACTGAATCGCTCAAACACACAGAGCAACATCAGTGTTTATTAGGACTGGATTAAAAAAAAGATTTTTTGATTTCTCGATTTTAAATAAATTATATTTTTTATGAACCCATGTCGATTCTTAAATTCCAAAAAATAATTTTTTTGGTCTATGCTGTTTTCAGGTGATGCATGAACAAAACTTCACCAAATAATTGCAGCGTGTTATCCAATAAATCACATTAAGTTTTGATACTTCTGATATGAAACAAAGTCTCAATAAATACTGTTTTGGCTCTCTTTAATGAGTGCCTCAGTTCAAGGAAAGCGGCAGCGCACATGAACTGATCTCCTCTTTACTAATAGTTACAGCACGAAATAAACATGAATGGACATCGGAAGGTATGTTGACAGAATGATACAACTTACTGATTATCGCTTAATCAGTGTTTCAAGCATGGAAAGACACAGCTTGTCACGTAACTTTACATAGGCCTACATCAGAAAAGCTATTCTGGATAGTTAGCAAGAAAAATTAACTCTAGAAAGGAAAAAATGTGCAATTTAAATGTTTGTATTCAAATCAGTTGTTAATTTTTAGGTTGAGAAAAATAATACCTTCTGTACCTGATATATTATCCAAATTAACTGATATTGAATCAAATTGAATCAAAATTGAACCTAGCCCTAGTGTTTACACTTCTCAGGAGAATGAATTAATAAACCAATTTTCCATTTACTTTAATTGTATAGGGAAAAATGGGACAGGAACATCTCTTTGTGTTCTACAGAAGAAGAAAAAGTTGTACAGACTTGGAACGACCCGAAGGTGGGTAAATTACACTGTAAACAAATTCTAACCTCTCCAAGTCAAAATTGTCTAGTGACTGGTCACATCTAAATTTTTTAATTGGCCCAAGTGCAATTCTTGTTGCAATAGTCGATTAACATTGGCTCAATGAGAAATAATACGTCAGACTAATTGAAAAATTTAGATGTGACCAGTCACTAGAAATTTTTGACTTGGGGATGTAATTTTTTTTTACAGTGTAACAATATTTCAATTTAGAACTCTGCACTGAACATTCCCTTTAAGGAACCAGTTTGTGAAACCAGGGTGCATTCATTAGAACTGTGATTGCTTTTAGTCAACCAGTTAATTTAAAAAGTCAAGTCTGGTTTATTTGTATAATTCTTTTCACAATAAACATTGTTTCTGCAGCTTTGCAGATTGGATTACTATATTCATATTGTGATATGTATCATTGCCGTGATATAATATTATTGTCACATTGCCCCCCCCCCCCTCCCCCTCCCACACACACACACACACACACACACACACACACATACACATAGAGAGAGAGAAAGAGAGAAACACACACACACTGTGAACTGAGGGTTCACACACACACTGAAACACATTGGGTTTTCATGTTTTATGGGGACTTTCCATAGACCAATTCCAATTCCATAGATTTTTATACTGTACAAAGTGTAGAATATACACTTTGTACAGTATAAAAGCCATATCCTCAATCACTGAAAACTTTCTGCATGTTTTGCATGTTTACGTTACATTACATTAAATGTATATGATTTATAAGCTGTTTTATGGTCCCCATGAGGACAAGATTTGGATATTGCCATTTTGTCCCCATAACGTAGTTTTCCTCATTGTAAAAAATTTTCAGTTCACTTACTTTAAAAAAATTAGAAAACCCCTTTCCATTCAAATTATTAAGTAAATAAACTCAATGCTTAATTGAAAAAATTGTGAAGTTTATTTAGGCTACTTAATTTGAAGGCAACAGGTTTCCCCAGTTTTTTTTAAGTTAAGTCAACTGATTTCACAACACACAGATGGAAACATTGCATAATAAAAACTTGTCTTCAGATCTATTTGATATAAGACGGCAAATAAAAGGAAGGAGGATGTTAGGAGGAAGAGGCGTGTCACATTCATGCATGCAAGCGGGATGTCCAATCAGAGAGCTGCGTCACTCGCTCACTTCCTTTCCCATCACACAAACACGCATGACACAATTAATCAGTGCACTGGAAACAACATACTTCATAAGGTCTCTGTCTTTGAAAACAAGCTTTCTTTTTTTTCCCCCTTTCTATCTGTCTTCTGCTGCTCGTCCGACTCTTTCAGTGCCTAATTCATTTCCAAACTCTTCTGTTGTGTTTCCTGTCTCATAAAGCTCTAATCATCCTCCATTTCTTGTTTCAAGCAAACCGAAGAATCGTTAGACGGGAGCACATCCCTCTCCTTCCTCTTTGTTGTTCATTCTGCTCTAATTGGGATCTGTCATCGGTCTGATCTGAGGGTTTATTATTAGAGGGGTTCTTCCTGTTGCAGATAAAAATAATCAGAGAGCTCTGCGGACACATGTAATGAGGAGTCCTCTGGGGCATGTACTGTGTGTGTGTGTTTAGGACCTGGGCCCAGTCAGATAAAGTCTCACTGAAGCCTGTCGGATGCTTCATTGTCA
Organism: Rutilus rutilus; assembly: GCF_951802725.1. Lineage (NCBI taxonomy): Eukaryota > Metazoa > Chordata > Actinopteri > Cypriniformes > Leuciscidae > Rutilus > Rutilus rutilus. Next base: position 36,753,787 of record NC_140223.1, read on the forward strand.
GGGGTGACTTCAGGGGTCAGAATTTAGTCACATATGTGATACCCCGATTTCTCTTCCGCCACCCGATCGCCCTGTTCAAACACAGATCGGGTCAGTGTGCTGTCTGTCAATTAACACCTCCTCGCTCCAGTCCCTCCCCTCCAAATAAGTAAGAAATAAAAAACCTGTGAACCAGACATGGCCCCCCATTCACTTAGTCTTTCATTACCGCCCACCTCCAGACACACACACACACACACACACACACACACTCACACATACTTAAACTATCTCTTTTCACCTCAACCGCTGGAGAAAGAGTGAAAGGGGCAAAACATGTCATCAGCCGTTTTGTGCACCTGTCAGCTGCGCGGTGACCGCAGATACAGCAGCTGCTACTTAGTTCTCAGTGCTAAATTGTTAATTATCGACTATTTGTAAAGCTTGTTCTGCTTGATAGTGAAATAATCATCACAGAGAGTTTCCACTTTGTATACATGACCGTGCTGTGGCACTGCGTGGCACGTCCAACAAACAGGAACTCTCATCATCCTCCAAAACCTCTTGCTCTTCTGTAAGTCACAAAGTTTTTGAGGGGAAAAAACTACTGAAATTTAAGGTTCTTTAGACTAGAGATGTTTAACCTTTTACAATTTAACCTTTAACAATAACAGTTGGTAATGAACGGGTAGACTATATGTAAAACAAACATAGTTTTAAGCAGCCGACACAATCCGTAGCTGAATATGGCACCTAAAGCCGCGGTCACGCTAATCTTTGCGCACTCAAAATTTGTAGAAACTGCAACGGTCTGACATGATATGACATCACTCTCTGTGGCATTTTTTTTTTTTTTTTACTGGAATTCCAGATATAACACATTCAAAATGTAAAAATATTCAAGAGTTTTTTGCTTAAAAGTCGGGGACACACTTAATGACTGTAAAGCCGATTATGAATGTCATTACGACTGATCATGTGTCTAAAATCTGCTGCAGCCGATGGAAACACGTAAGTGTGTTCAGGTCAGGCTTAGAATGTTTGGTAACACTTTAGAATACTGTATCTTACTTACTGCATAACTAATAAGTAATTATTGAAGAACTAATAGGTAATTATTCATTAACTACTTCTTCACTACTGTTAACTACTAAGGAAGATGTGTTAACTAATCAGTATGTAATATATTTTTAGGATTGTGTTAAGTAACAGTTAGTTAATCAATAAATAATGAATTCTGTCATAACTCTTGAAGAACTACTACTAATTATCTACTAATTAAGGTTCAAGAAAAATAACTAAGAAGTAACTACTAATGAACAGTCATACAAAACTAACCTCAGATTAGTTTTTATATTTTATATACAGTACTGTGTGTGTCTGTTTTCCTCAGCATAGAATGCCATTGAGTAAATTCATGTTTGAGGCAATGACTGAGGGAAACTGAAAATATAGGGAACTTATTTGTAATTCATAAATAATTATCAAATAATTCTGCAGGAATTACTTGGAACCTGGAACAGTATTCTAAAGTGAGAATATAGGGAACTCATTAGTAATTAATAAATAATTATCAAATAATTATCCAGGAATTAGGCTACTTATAACCTGAAACAGTATTCTAAAGTGAACATATAAGGAAATTAATTGGTAATTAACAAATAATTATTAGATAATTCTTCAGGAATTACTTATAACCTGAAACAGTATTCTAAAGTGAGAATATAGGAAACTCATTAGTAATTAATACAGAATTACCACATACTTCTGACTCAAATCAAACTTACTGTAAAAAACACATTATTAACGGTATTATCTAAACCTTTGTAAAATAGATAAGTTATCATACATTATGATACATTTTGCTAATTAAATAAAAAGTTTGCTTATTTGCAGATCAATATATAGCCTAGTAAATGTCTGCACTTATCTTTCTTATTAGTGCTCAAGAATGACTAAAACTGGCTAGAAAATAAAATAAAAAACATTGATCAGTGCTTTTTACTTTTCAAGTAATTACCTTTGTACTTTTACTAAGGTAATTTTGAAAATGAATAGGCCAATAGTTTATCATTTTACTGGAGTAATATTTTATTGGGTTATCTGTACTTTTACTCAAGTACTTGATTTGTGTACTTCATCCACCACTCCACTGCTAAAATAAAACGGTTTATTGTAGTAACCACTGTGTATGACTGTTCATTAGTAGTTACTTCTTAGTTATTTTTCTTGCACATTAATTAATAGATAATTAATAATAGTTCTTCAAGAGTTATGACATAATTCATTAGTTATTGATTAACTAACTGAAACTTAACACAATCATACAATTCTATTACATACTAATTAGTTAACACATCTTCCTTAGTAGTTAACAGTAGTGACTTAAGTGTTAATAAATAATTATCTATTAGTTCCTCAATAATTCCTTATTAGTTATGCAGTAAGTAAGATACAGTATTCTAAAGTGTTACCGAATGTTTCAGCTAGTCGTTAAAGGTGCTGTATGTAACTTTTTCACTCTACTAAAGCATAAACATGCTGAGTTCACTTACTCGTTCCTATGAAAAACATTTCTACAGCCAGTTATTTCCCGTGTCAGAATGTCTGTTTTTGTTTTGTCTGTGTGACTCCGCCCACTGCCAGTTCACCCAATAGTATTTTGACACCCGGGATGCCAGTTGGCAGGAAACACAGCATATTGCAGCCAGCAAACAAACTGAGTCAGAGATTGCAGATTCAACCCAACCTAAAAAGCCTCGGCATTCATCTAAAAATCTCTATGAACGAGAGCATATTAAAATGCGGATAAATCAACTCATCAACTTAAGTCTGTGAGTCTCCTCAGCTTTCACTGTCCATTGCACTCGTTCCTGTTGCGTGTCCTTAAAATGGCAACCCGTGTGAGCGTTGAGTCTGAGGAGGAGGGGTAAAAAAGATCTCAGATATTTAGAATTTGGACTGCAGTACCTATTTCGACCACTAGCTGTCAATCTTACAGACTACACCTTTAAGTGTGTCCCTGGCATAAGAGTGTACTCCACTTTAATGCAACGGATAGTTCACACAAAAAGGAAAATTCACTCACCGTCATTTAGTTCCAAACCTGTAAGACATTTGTTCATCTTTGCCCGTTGGAGAGGTAAATTGTGTGTTTTTTACGCAAACAAAGCATTTGCATCATTTTATAAAATTGCACTTAAACGGATGGTTCGGAGTAAAATCAACCTAGGGTCCTTTGCACCATGACCTCGAGCCAAACACCCCCCGAGAAGCCTTTTTTCTCTTGGTCGAACATTATTAAAGTTAGAGCTTATTTAGAGATATCAGCCGAGTGGCTTAGTGCAGGCGCTAATGGATCCTAGGATGTATCTCGTAAATGACCCCACTAATAATGCCCAGAATGGTACCAAACTTCTACAGTAGTACAAATAGGTTTTGTACTCATAAAACAAGGCATTGGAAAGTTTGTAAGTACATCAGGAGTTTATTTAAATAACACTTACCTGACGGCTCATGCTACTGCTAACCCGGACGTCGAGGTCACTTCCGTGATTTGGGAAAAGCCCATAAAAGTCCTGGCAGAAAGCGACGCATAAGGATGAAATGTAACAACGCCCAGTTACAGGAATGCACTAATATTTTGTTGGTAGTACCAGTTTGCACCAATTATTAGTTAAGTTGTTAACACTTCGGAAAAATTTATGATTCGTCGTTACACTACATCCTTATGCATCGATTTCTACCAGGACTTTTACGGGCTTTTCCCAAATCACGGAAGTGACCTCGACGTCCTTTAAACCACTGGAGTCACATGGATTAATGATGTCTTTACTACCTTTCTAGGCCTTGAAAGTGGTAGTTGCACAGGCTGTCAATGGAGGGACAGAAATCTCTCCAATTTCATTAAAAATATCTTCATTTGTGTTCTGAAGATGAACGAAAGTCTTACAGGTTTGGAACGACATGAGGGTGGGTAATTAATGACAGAATTTTCATTTTTAGATGAACTAACGCTTTAAAGTTTGCATTCTTTTAATTCAGCTATAAGAGCTCATGCCATCACAAATCAGTTCTCTATTGGTTTTTAATTTTCTTAAGAGTTCAGGAACACAGTGAAATTTGCATGAACTTGTGTTTCATGTCTCTCTTGTTCACATGTATAAATGGTAGTCAATGGAAGTAGGGCTAACCTTTAATTTGAATGAATTTGAACGATCTCCTTCATAGGACTTTGAACATTCTGCTTACGCCCCAGTGACGGTTATGTTTAGGGGTTGACCTTCATGCTTACTTTTTCTAAAAATCATGTTTTTACCACCTCGTAAAATAGTCTTCCTGTGAGATTGGGTCGAAACAGCAGTCACACCATAGTGTGTTTCATTTATTTTAATTTATTTAAAACATACCCATTGATCAGTCTTTACTGTTTTTAACTTTTTCCAGTTTTTACACACTTTCGGTAGCAGCTTGACCTGAGAATATGGTGAAGGATAAGCAAATGATAGCTGGATGTTCAGTGTCACAAACACACACATATTGACAGACAGTGTGTGTCTGAACTTGTCAACAATCTGATAGAGTGGAAGGGAGAGCATGCTTTCACACAGACTCGAAATTCTTTATCATCTTTTTTTTTTTAATTCAGTAGAATTCTCAGCCGGCATGACTAAACCTGTGGGTGGTGTGGCATACTTTATTCTGTTGGGGTCTATAAGATGCTTTTACTGACACACATTTGCAAAAAAAAAAAAAAAAAAAAAAAAAAAACTAAATACGGAAGTTTGCAGAGATAAAAATGTGATGCATTAATTTTCAGAATAAATTCAATTATAGAACCGATTATTGACAGCTCGAGATAAAAACGTTGGGGAGAGCTAACCACAGACATCTTTTTTTCTTGCTACACTCAGCAGAAAAAAAGAAAACATGCTGAATTCTAACCTTCTGTTCAGTGTTGGAAACGGTTGAGAGGTGAATATTACGGGCATAGGTTATTTTAGAAGAAAAAGGTCTTCCTGCACAGAGGCATGGGAAGGTGAACAGGAAAGAGCTTGGCAGAACAGGAAGTGTAAGCACCTGTATCTGATTTGAGGCTGTCAGTTTCTGACTCCATCTCTCCAGACCCATGTCTATTCTTTAATGAAGCGCAACTGAGTTTTTGTTTCAGCAATGTGTGTGGGAAAACATGACGGAAAGCTTATTGTGTATCAGTTTGCAATGTGTCTTAGAAAAACATTGACAAGCATCATAAAGAGATCCTAAATACAAAAATGTTGGGCTTCAAGAAAACTGACTTGATGTTATATATATTCAAAGAACCCTCTGACACTGAAGCCTTTGCACCGTGGTAGTGCAAATGTTCCTGAACCTGTGAATATTTGTGTTCAAGTCCAGCCTGCGTCATGTCACCTTTACTCTAGCCCATCATCCTAATATTTTCCATACTGCATATGCACTATGCAACATAAACGTTTAAAATGGTTGCAACAGTGAGTGCAGTCCACACTGTAAACCCAAATAAGTTGGCAAAACTCAAAAAATTTGAGGTAATCAGTAACATAAAAAAATTAAGTTAAGAAATGTAAAGTTTAAGTAAGCAGAACTTGCAGATTTTTATTTTGTACTTAATTTAATTGATCCTAAATTGAAATATTTGAATAAACTATTTCATACTTTTAACTTAAAATGATCATGGAATCTCAAATTAAATATTTTAGTAGTGGAAACTTGGCTAGCTTTAACTAGCTAATTCAATAAATGCTAACTTGCTAACTGATAACACAATTACTTGATAGTGTTGGCTAAGCATAGCTCATACTGAATGAGACATTTAACATATATCTGTTCTCTAACTAAGCTCATGCGCCACTCGTCACCATGTAACCCTATACCAACAAAACAGAAACTCTTCTAATCTAGCATAACAAAACATTAAACTAAATCTCCAACTTAACATTATAAAAACATCATATTAAACATAATATTATACACTTAATTTCAGCATTTACTCTCCCTTTTCGAGTGTAGGCCAAACATGCTGGGAAATAGAAATCCCAGCCCAGTTTCAGTTAAATTTAAGTTTGTCTAAATTAAAAGAAACAAGTTCATAAAACTCAAACCAAGGAAACAATTCAGATTACTTAAAACGTGTCAGTTTTATGAACTCAAAAGAAAAAGAAAGTTCTAATTACGGTAACACTTTATTTTGATGGTCCCTCAACAGATATTCTACTGACTATAAGTAACTTGGCAACTACAAGTCAAATTATTCTACTAACCCGAACCCCAACACCTAACCATAACCTAACAGTCTGTGACAGTTTACTATAATGAGAGTTAGTTGACATGTAGTTGCAAAATTACTTATAGTTAGTAGAATGTCTAAAGTGGACTATCGTTGACTACGATTTAACTACTTTGTTTAATTTAAGTTGGATCTACTCAAACCATTTAATTATTTTGAGCGTTAGGGTTTATCCTGAAAATAATACAGTAATTTTGGCATTTTAAATACGTTTTATGTAAAAATGTCTTAACATTTCACATCACGTCGTGGCATAGTGTGTTGCATACTGCACATTTAGGGAGTGAGTTGGTCATACAGGTATTCTTTGAATGCAGAAAACGTAATGGATTATAACAGTAAGGGTGTATTTGTAAGCTTTTCAAACAGCAATAGAATTTTTTTATAAAAACATTTTTTTTAAAGAAATTATATTTTACTATTGACTTCATTTAGGCTACATGTGTACCAATAATGTTATTTTATCCCAAAAATCAGAGCAAGACCTTGAATCGCAGTGTAGATGTATACACCACTGTTTTTATTGATGTCAAATGCACATTTCTATGGATGTATTGGATTTTTTCTTTCAGTGACACGCCTAAAATGTCTTTATTTCAGTGTTGTGCAGTGTTGTCAACCTAAGCTTTCTTCAGCACCCCAAAATTGTTCCGCTATGTTTATGAAGCTGCGCATGACAACGTCATCAGTGTACGCCATGCGATTAAAGTGGATCAGATGCGATTAAAGTGTTTACATATAGGCCGCATATTTTATTCCACTTATGGTAGACGATTATGAGCTTAATCACATCAATTTGATCGAAGTTTTGCGTTTACATGTGGTAAAGTTTAATAGCAATAGGCATATTGCCTAAATCTCATTATACTCACATAATGAATGCGCAAGTAAACATAGTCAGTTAGTGACCTGTCATTAAAAATGGAATAAACGGTTTGTAATGATTTCAAGTGTTAGTGTGTGTTGTTTGATGATGATGATGATGATGAAGATGAGGATGAGGATGGGATCAGATGACAGATAAATGATACTCTACCATAAATCAGAGAATATGACATCAGATTTCACATGAATGATGAGAATGACAATGCTCTTGACTGCAATGCTTATGCTTTCTGTAATGAGACTGCCTTTCGTGCCACAGTTTCAGACTCTCTGATAGGCTTTTCCTGCTGGGCAGGAGTGCTGACTGACGGCCGTCGGCTTGACTGACCCCCGCCTGCTTTAATCAGCTTTGGTTCCGAAATCTAAAAGGTTTCAAAAAAGCCTCTAAGGATTGTCCCAAAAACAAACACAGAACAACACTTCCCTTAGGAAAGGGCTCACAGTGTGTGGCTTTGAAGTGAACACCCAAACACACAAGTCTCTATAGGCATTTTCTGAGGGAGCTGAACACTAATAAAGCAGAAAGAAAACACAGGCTGTGTGCTGGGTGTATGCATGCGTGTGTGTGTGTGTGTGTTTGTGTGTGTGTTTGTAAAGAGAGAAAAGGAGAGAAAAGGAGAGAAAGAGAAAGAAGGGAATTGACCGAAAAGACACACCCTGTTGAACTCTGTGTGTCTGCAGTATGAGGAAATAAACTGAGAAGGAAAAAAGAAAAGAGCTGTTACGTTCAAGAAATAGTTCACCCAAAAAGGAGATATTCAGCTAAATGTCCGAGCTGCTCTTCTAATCTCCATGCAGTTTAATGAAAGTAGCACAAAGCTATTGCATCTCTTGTCCTTCAGCTTCACAGTAGGGGAACATGCACCCCTTAAATAAAGTGGATTTACTTTTAAACTGTAACATATTCAGATATAAAGTTTAGATTGTGCAGGATGATGTTGCATCAGCCAATGTGTTATTATAGGAAATAAATAGAAACATTTGCTAATTTAGTTGTTAAAGTCCAGCTTTTAATGTTGTTTATATGTCTATGTGGTGTTTTTAATATGCTTTAAGACAAACCATGTGTAAATTCATGAGTCAACACCATTGCTGAGTATTTTCTCCTTAAAACCGGCAGTGAACAAAAACACGGTTTGAAATCGCTGGTGTTTCTGACGTCACAAACTACCTTGTAACCAATCAGATCAACGTGTGATCGTCAGCGAGTGGATCTCTGAGCTGGTGTGAGTGAGTGGAGGCGGGGCTCATTTGCATATTCATAGAACCGCATATACTAAATGAGGCAAGGGTGTAGAGTTACATTCAAGCTTTTTTAATGCATGACAAATTTTTCTTCAAGGAAAAAAACTTTTAAATATGTCATTTTAGTGATTTGAGGGATAAAATGATTGACTACAGTGGGACTACAAAAGAGAGGAAAGAAACCCCTCTTGGATAAACTTTTACAGAATGCATAAATTACTTTTGATATAATTCTTATTAATTTGTAGATATTTAATATTTAGAATATTTAGAAGGTGTCATTAATGTAATATACTAAATCAGCTGTTCTATTTAAAATTTTATTTTGACTTTAGTACAATAATTGAATAACCGATGACAAACAAAGCAGAATGTCACTAAAAAATGTATTAAAAAAACATAGTCCCCCATGTAATAAATATCCCACATAATTGTTTGACTCCTCAGTTCATCTTGTAGGAGTTATTGCCATTCATTTTTACAATCATTTCAACCAGCAGTTCAACTGCAGGGAATTAATATTTGGCTTAATTTTAAACTTAATTAATGCTCCTGTTAGACTTGTTCTGCCAATGACTTTCTTTGGCTAATTTGCTATGTATGAATGCAACACCTCAGCCCATGACAGTTCATCCCTCCATCAGAGGGAACGTCACCTGAGTTTTAGTTCACTTCCTGTTTGTATTCTCACTACCTGTTTGTAGCTCTATAAGCCATGCTCTTCACTGAACACATTGCAAACAAATTTTTTTTTTTTTTTTTGTATGCTATCAACCTTGCTATTACGGCCCTGGCTTCTGCTAGGGGGAGTATGAGCTCAGAATCTGATTGGCTAGAGACATCACTGTTAATTGGTTAATTAATGGGTGGGGAGTATAAAAGTTTATAGTAATCTGCTCATCAGAACTTCCTCTGGAGAAGTCTTCTTGCTCCAACTTGTTTTCTTTTAGTTTGTTTATTATTTTTCAACATTCATCACCCCATTGGATTATTATTTTCTCGTTATTTTTTAAATCACTAGACGTGGGGTTATACTTCTGTTATGGATCGTTTTCTACTTAAATAAATCTTGCAATTCAAACAATTCTTTTATGTGACTGTCGGGAACGAGCTTAAATTGAGTGGCTCATCCGTGAATCTTGTAAGTGATTATTTTTGTGAATGGTGAACTTTATGAATGGGATAACTCCGGTTAGGCAAAGTGTATCCAGCTGGGTTGTGTTTTGAACCTTGTCTGGACTATAGACTAATTGACGTCTATTGCCTGTCGTCTTGGACTGTTTGACTTTGCAACAAGGATTCATTATTTACAATGACTGAGTCCTAAATAAACACCATTGTCGTAACAATTATTTGATATGAAATTGCAAACATGATGGAGGATACATAAACATCTTATTCTCTTGTGTGGTTTAATCCTGACTTTTTCAGGTTTCATTTGGTAAAATGAGTTCATTGAATAAGTTAACATAAACTACCACTGAACAAAACTTCTACGATTTTAAATAATCTTAGTTAATGTTAATTTCATCATTTACTAATATGTTTTTAAATCAAAAGTTGCACCTGTTAACATTTGTTAATGCACTGTAAACTATCAAGCAATAAATAATTGTATTTCTATTAACTAGTTTTAACCAAAATTAATAAATACATTAAAAAATATTGCTCATTGTTAGTTTGTGTTAGATAATGCATTATGAAACCAAATTTAAAGTATTACCAGTAGGTTTTATAAACTGCTTTACAGGTGGTTACAAAAGTCCTGTGTTATATATTTTATTCTTCTGTATTATATTTTGAGACGTCATCATTCTTTTTGGGTATCTATTTTTAATAACAAAATGTATTTTAGTCCTCAAATTAGGTGGCCTAATTTATCCATTTATCTTTTCAAAATGGGATTAGATGGTTCATTACAGAAGTTTATATTTATATAAATGTACTCCTGCCCAGTTTTCTGGAAGTTTCTAGTAATCCTGAAGACATACTGCGTCCGAAACTACATAGGCTTGAGTGACATAGACTATTTTGCATATTAGATATTATTGTGTTAGCACTAAACAAGTACGGTCTACATAGTATATGTATGTGTGAAATATGAATGTAATCCAGACGTACTACATTCCATTCGCCATGTTGTCATTATCATGAGATTATCAGTTTCACTGCCATTCACAGATCCTCTCCCGTGGCCTCGTGGGATAGTAAAGTGTCCATCGTGTGCACACTCCTCACCCCGGAAGTAGCTGGTCATCCAGGTATACTTTTTGTCAACTCTTTTAGAGTTTAGAGAGAGCTCAGCCTTTGATTAGCTGGTTCAGGTGTGTTTAACTGGAGTTAGAGCTAAAATCTGCCTCCCAGGAACTGAGTTTGACACCCATGCATTACATTATTGTGTTACTCCTTTAAAAAGCAACTAATTGCATTACTTAGTAACTTTTTATGAAAAGTAATGTGTTACGTAACTGTTTTTTTTTCACATGGGATGAGCTTGTTTGGTTTTTGTTTTTGTTTTTGTTTCATTACAACATTTTTATTTCGATTTTTTACTAAATGTAAAGGCCCTTTCATACCAAAAGTGAAATGAATAAGCCTCAGGATGAAGGAAATGCAAATCCACACCCCTACAGTAGAGGGTGCAGCTCAAACAGGTTTCTTCAGCAATAAAAACTGAAAACACAAATGTGATGTTTATCTAAAGTTATTTTTGGCTCATTATGGTTGAATTGGACCATTGAAGGACAGCAGCAAAGACAGTGGTTAATAAAGTGAGATTAAATACATAAAGTGTATTCATGTAATTAATCACAAGCGAACGTCGCCTCATGGTGCACTTCTCAAAGAGGCACAAGATCTCTTCCTCGCACCTTCACCTGGACTGCTCCCTGCTGGGGGAATGATCTTCCCAACTCAACTCGAGCTGCTGAGACCGTAGCATTCTCATGAAACGGCTGAAGACGCATCTTTTTCAGCAGCACTTGATCCAGTAATACTAACATTTGTTCTCAATGTTGTTAGTCCATGTACTGTTATTCATTTTCCATCATAAGGACCACAATGGAAACAAGCCTTTGGGCTTTTTTGTGTTTTTATCCTTTTGAACACTTCGTGTTGATTGTTGTTGTTCAATAAAGTTTTCATTCATTCATTCAACCCTTTCTTTTCTCTTCTCCTCTATATCTATTTTTTTGGGAAGGGTCACTGCACTTACATATTGTTGTCCTATTGTTAGCTTAACTGCTTCTATTGTTCTCCTCATTTGTAAGTCGCTTTGGATAAAAGCGTCTGCTAAATGATTAAATGTAAGTGTAAACATTTAATTATGTTTGCAAAGTTTGCATTTCACTTTTTTTTTATTCATTTTGAGGAATACTGAATCCGTTTTTGTTAAAGTGAGATGAGTAAATGCATGTTCACATTAGTCTAGAGCTACAATAACCATCATGTTCACACACAACGCCTCTGACACGATTTCTTTAAACATGGGGACAGGTGTCAGTCAATAAATGGGAAAACAAAGTAAAACGTTACTTATTTGAAAAAGTGACTCAGATATTTTGTGGTAAATTTAAAAGTAATGCCTTACTTTAGTAACTCGACACAAGTAATCATCCCCCCCAACATTATGGTTGAGCTCAGTTCATGCTCCTATTCTTAACTCCAGCTGATGTTGTGTAAGAGCTCAATAGTGCTCACACACTTTTTCAGCAGTCTTGGTTCCGTTCACACACCCCTACCGTCAAGACCCTACCCATAAGTTATCCATAAAATCAGAGGGAAATGATAGGTGAATAACACTGATGTAGAAGCACCAAACCCTGGTTCTAGGCTTGACATAAACGTGTCCCTCAAATCAGGAACATGTTGCGCTTGGTGAAATCAGGTTCTTCGGTTCGCAAATCATTTTCTCATTCTCCTTTCCCATAGGGAAGTCATCATTTAAGTTATAAGCCATGAACTAAAACAACCAGCTGAGGTGAATAACAACATTTCAAACTTTTATTTGAAGCAAAAAAAAAGTATGTGAAAAACTTTTCTTTTTTTTTTTTTTTTTTTTTTTTTTATTTATTTATTTATTTTTTTCCTTTTCTTTCAAACTGACAGAAGCTTAATTAATTAATAGCTTATAAATCTTATAAAATGGAACTGCTGTTTGAATTATTTAATTAGGAAGTGATATGGCACTAATGGGTTGAGCCCTGGATGTCATCTTTATATCTACAGGACCATCATCATCATCATCATCTTCAGAGAGCCAAAGGCTGATCCGCCAAACTCAAGAGCCAGGCAGGATTACCCACTCCAGTGAAACTTTAGCCCCGTTTCAAAGAGACTGGCAGGGATTAGACAATTACCCGTTAATGCTCTCATCTGCCAAGAGTCCACAGCAAACAGTCCTCATCTGGGCCCGATTATACATGTAAACACTCACACAAACACTCTTAAAGTATCACTCTACAAGAGAAACAGCCTACACTTGCTTTCACACACTCGCACTGCATTCGATCACTTTCATTTACAAACACTGAAGACACAGATCGAGATGTCCATTTCATGAGGTCGTCCAATCTATGTGTTCATGATGTCAGTGTGAACCTCAAAACGCTTCTCTGAGGTTATCGGTAAATGTGAGTGCAGAGGATGGGAAGATATCTCGGAAATATAACTGGCACACTAAAACGATGACCTGGTGTCTGTAAAACATTTCTTCTCTTATTATCAACTTTATACAGAAGTCCATGTTATTTCCTATGGTGTTTGCTGTTACTGTAATAGACTTTTTTGTTAGTTATTATTATTATTCAAAATCCCTTACCCAGTACTAACATTTCTGATTGCCGATTGCTCTAGTATACGCATTTTATGTTTTCAACCTCCAAATCTCTCTTCAACAGGTTTTGAAAGTATGTAGTAACTCTGAAACTTGCTTTAAACTGCCTTACAACCTTCAGTATTGCCTAAATAACCTTCAAAGCTCAAGACTTTTTCCCCCACAATTTTTAACAAGGCTGTCAAACAGTGTGTTTTCCTTCTCTAGTTATTATTAGCATTATGCAAAAACAATATAAGTCCGTCCTAGTTAAATGACATGAACGCACAGTATATTTGGAGGTTTTATAAGTGAAAGCAGGACATGAAAACAGAGAAATGAACCCTCAGGAATAGCATATTGATGGTTTGGAAAGATCCGAGGACACAGAATGATTGAGGGATGTAGTGAATAAAAGGAGTGAGGTGATGTGTCTGAGGCAGGTTTTCAATCCATTTCCCTGCGGATTTGAAGACGTCCTGTTTTACTTTTCCTTTCCTGCAGGAAGCTACTCCACACTGTGTGCAAAGACCTCACACACACACACACCATTTCAATCACATGTGCAAATAAATAAGAACACTTATAACCAGATGCACAGCACACTTCACAAATACATTTTTCTCACAACACGCTTGAATGAATCAATGTTCTTCGTCGCACGGTTCATCTTCAAGCAATCTAGTGCTTGAGTGCTCTGAACTTTCCTTTTCCTTTTTGAAACCTGTGCTTTACAATGATTTCCAAGACACTTTTAGCAGAGGGAAAGCTCTATGAATTACTAAGAGGAAAATGAATGCATGCTGAGTGTGAGAGAGATGAGGAGATGAGGTGTCATGGCCGCATGAACGTCTCTTGTTGTCGTGGAGACATGATGCGATAAGATCTCCCATGATTCATAGCCACCCACATGTAGTCTTTTGTACTGTGGTACCGTGGTTGCTTGGCGACTGCAGGTCACGGGGGGGTCGGGTCTTCACCTGAATTATACCTGCATACTCAAGTTATTTCTGCTCCATTAACTTTGAGGATTTAAACATGTCAACTGTCACTTTCATGCGTGTAAATGCATCTGTGTGTTACTGTATCCGTGTTAGTGCAGTGTTGTGAAGTGTGTATCAGAAGTGTAAGTTTTTGTTTATCAGAAAAGTTTTTGATTCTTTTATTTTAATATGCACCATTGCACTTGGTTTAGAGCAAGAGAAATAGAGCCATGTTTATATTGGAGTAAATTTCCACTGCCTTTTCTCTGAATTGTCAAATTAATAGTGAAGACTTTCAAATTCATTCAACGTTTCAATGTTTGTACAACATATAGCCTAATTTCACAATACTAAGCTTAAATAAGCATTTAATTTTGAATGTTTGTAGACTGCAAATGATCAATACAATGAGATATACTGAAGGACGGACACACACAGAGAGAGAGAGAGAGAGAGAGAGAGAGTGTGTGTGTGTGTGTGTGTTCCTTTGATGATGTCCACCTGTCACAGTAGGAGCAGGAGAACATCCCTCAGTCTTAATCCCTCTTTCCGTTCCTCCATTTTCTCATCTCTGCATGCACTTTTTCCTCCCTGTCTGTTATATGTGCATCACTGACATGTCTTTACTTCAAACCAGAATGGACCTTAATGATAAGGTCAAAGCATTGTGACTGATAATGAAATGAAAGCACTGGTGAAGTGATGATCTATGTAACTTTATGATCTGCATTTGATAATGACACTGATGATGTGAAAGGATTATCAACAGTTTATTGCAGGAATAACATGTACTCACTATTTTAAAATGTGAACATCTTTTAAATCATATTTAGTGTTTTGCTCAGGTCTCTGTGAGGGTTTTGTTTAGGCGTAATTGTTGAGTTACGTGATATCACTAACCTGATGTTAAGACAAACCTGTGTGTGTTTGTGTGTGTGTGTGTGTGTGTGTGTGTGTGTGTGTGTGTGTGTGTGTGTGTGTGTGTGTGTGTGTGTGTGTGTGTGTGTGTGTGTGTGTGTGTGTGTGTGTGTGTGTGTGTGTGTGTGTGTGTGTGTGTGTGTGTCTCAGAAAGTGCAGGCATCAGGACTTTTTGCTTTTCAAAGTATATTAAGCACGCATTACAAACTTATGCATACATTTATATCCTCTTTCTCCTTCTCCTCCCTCTTCCTTCCTTCCCTCTCCACACACACTCGCTGTTCTTCTCCTCGGTGAGCCTGGCAAACCATGGATCTTGTTCACACCTGAAAGAGCATTTTTATTGCTATCTTTGTAAATCTGTGGCTCGTGTTGGGACTGACTAACCTGGTGAGTTTTTATAACTAGGAATATTGTGTGTATTTATTATTAAGTAAAACATCGTTCTCTTGGTGGAAAATATGTGCCTTGTTCATTATTTTCGTATATAGCCTATTTTATGAAACAAAATCGTTGTTTAGCTTATTAAGGTTCAAATTAGTAAAGGTTCAAATTAAATTTAGGTTTACGGTAAAACGATTATACTCCTAAAATGTCATGACAGGATTTTTTAAAGACCAATTGCTTTGTTCTCCAGCTGAATTTTCTGAAACTTTCACATTTGTTTAATACAAAATAAATAAAAAGCACATCACGGACGAGAATAGATTTTTAATATAATTCGCATAGACTTGTGATTACGTTTTTTGTTCAAAGTAACATATGCTAGAGACAGGCTTGATATTTTTATTATTAAAGAACATTGGTAATTGTTGCATAATATACAGGCTACGTGTGACGCTAACAGCGATGACTAATGAGTTCAACTCACTCATTTCCACAACCATAATAACTTAGGCTACGAGATTTTCTCATTAATGTCCTCAGAAGATAAATAGCCTAGGCTACTTAACACGTTTTACTTTAATCATTTTGTTGTGGAGTTATTTAATGTGTGTGCAAATTTTAGCAGAATTAAGTCGCTGGTTAACGGTGAACTGATGGGTTTTATTTGTCGAAGGCTTCGGCAATGTCGAAACTTAAAAAGGAAGACTCAATTATAATATACTTTATAACATTTAATTTTTAAATTCCGACATTGATTTGTTTTTTTAACACCATGGGAATTTGAATCATGCTATTATAGCTATGTATTTTATCTCATTTATATTTTGAGGGTGGTTGAATGTATATATAGGCCTATGTATATACTTACATAGCCTACATACATTCATACACACACACACACACACATATATATCTTAATTTACGTCGCCTTTTAACAAACCAGCACATGCACTGCTCGCTAAGAAACTAAAGCTTCAGAGCATCTCAGGTCAAACAGTGCTGAAGAAAGGTCATAATAATCCAAAAGTATATATTCTTAATGCAAAAATAAATAAAATAAATTACAATCATAACAATAATAAATCCATCAAATAAAATAAATTCATAATAAGTGAAAAATGAACTGTGGCTAAACTTCATGAAGATTATAAATGTGTACTTAAGCTTATGTTATGTGACACACATGATTTGGATAATTAGCCTACAGTCTGCGGGTATCAATTGGCTGCATGGACACACAAGGACAATTAATCTAAATCTGAAGTTAAAACACTTGGTGTGTTGAATAGCTTATTGTAAGCAATTGGCCAAGACGAATTAAAAACCTGGCAGCCACTGACCTGTGAAAAATCATAACCCATGTTTTAAAAAACACCATACAGATGCACGCGGACAATTACACCGACGCAACCGCACACAGTGAACTGTTGCCTATTATTATTTATATTTTTTTAGTTTGGTTGGTTAAGGTGTCAAGTGTAAAAACTTTACGGCCAAAACGTTTGAATTGAACGTTGAGAAATGAATTGTATTATTAATAAGTATGCTGTTATTACTATTAGCCTAGTAAAGTAGTATGCAGTTATAACTTACTCTTTTAAATATTCACGTGCGTGGCATGCACAGACTGTGAATTATTAAATGTGTTTTTTCACCACCATGTTTTATTCTCGGTTATCGTGTAGGGTATTTTGCCATAATCAGTTAATATGAATAAAGAGGGGGGAAATCCGACTAATTCGACTAGTAAATAATTTACTTACGGATATTTTTCGTGCTATAAGCCTATACTTAACTGTGCTTTTGGGAATAACGTGGTACTAACGTCATAGGTAGGCTATCTCAGGAAACCAGTCATGCACAAATTATTTGGTGCTGGAAGATGCAAGTTCTGTCATTTTCGGCTACATTTTTTAGATATGCATTTAAATGCATAGCATAGACACACTCAGAATTGTTCTAGCTGCATAATGGAGGTATAGCGGATATTGTGGGGCCACATCCACCAAAACACACATTAGTGATCAGTCGTATTATCCTTTAATTGGTCCTTGACAAACACTTAAAGTAGGCTAACTTACTAATATATGCTTTAAATTGAAAATAACTATTCCCAGAAATGTGTGAATATCTCACGAAATAACTATACAATAATGTAAAACAAGTATGAGCCAAATACAAGAGTGATAAAAGTCACATCATGACACTGAAGAAAAATCACAAAAGATAAATGAAATCGATAAATTTAAAGGAACACAACAGGAATATTGTAAATAATAAGTTAGTTCAACATTAGATAGATAGATATTGGTCGGAAATTGTAGTGATGATAGTAACATAACTAATATCATAATAACCGTTTGTCCATATTGTGTGTAAATGGTAGGCTATAGCCTATTGTCATGAAATCTCTTTTTCTATTAGATTTTAAGAATGGTTTGACTGCGTACGGCTCCTGCACCTGTTATATGAACTAATTATGTCTTCCAAAACTGTGTCGGTTTCCAGTTGTTGCTTCAGTTGACGCGCTGAGAGACATAGTTCAGAATTTAGAGGGTATGAAGCAAATTAGATGAATCGCTTTCGAAGCATAGGCTACGAATCAGGAAGCTTTATGCCCTACCGCATCCAATATGTGTGAATGTGAGAGAGTGTGTGAGGAAAAGAGAAGGCGGGCTTATACGGAGAAACCAAACCACAATTTGCCCTCCTTCTCCATGAGTATCTAGTTGAGGAGAAACTCTGAAGCGCGAGAGCTTTCTAACATTAAGCTGCACACATCCAAAATAGAAAGAACGAAACATTTGTGTAAAAAAACCTCTCTCTTCACATGATAGTTTCGACTGTCATCAACAGAAGACTACTGCATTGCTGAACTGTTTTTATTAGTCCACGGTTCTGTTTTGGTGCAGGTCTGCGCGCGCAATGATGGCCACATTCCCAGGCCCTGAGGATAACGGCATGATCCTCATGGACACTACCTCGAGCTCAGCGGAGAAAGACCGGACAAAAGACGAACCTCCTCCGGAGAAGGGACCGGACAAATCCGACCCCACACAGAAACCACCGTACTCCTACGTGGCGTTAATCGCGATGGCGATCCGCGAGAGCTCGGAAAAGCGTCTCACGCTGTCCGGTATCTACCAGTACATCATCAGCAAGTTTCCTTTCTACGAGAAGAACAAGAAAGGATGGCAGAACAGCATCCGACACAACCTGTCCCTCAACGAGTGCTTTATTAAGGTGCCTCGGGAGGGGGGTGGCGAGCGGAAGGGGAACTACTGGACCCTGGACCCGGCGTGTGAGGACATGTTCGAGAAGGGCAACTACCGGAGACGACGGCGCATGAAGAGACCGTTCAGGCCTCCACCGACTCACTTCCAGCCTGGCAAGTCTCTGTTCGGCGGAGACGGGTACGGTTACCTCTCCCCGCCTAAATACCTGCAGTCCGGGTTTATCAATAACTCATGGTCTCCGGCGCCTATGCCGTACACCTCCTGTCAGATGAGCGGCGGGAGCGTGAGTCCCGTTAACGTGAAAGGCTTGACCGCGCCGTCCTCGTACAACCCGTACTCGCGCGTGCAGAGCATAGGTCTCCCGGGCATGGTGAACTCTTACAACGGCATGAGCCACCATCATCACCACCACCACCACACGCTCCCTCACGCGCAGCAGCTGAGTCCCGCGACGGCGGCTCCTCCTCCGGTGTCCGGCGGGAACGGGACGGGGCTTCAGTTCGCCTGCGCGCGCCAGCCCGCGGAACTCTCCATGATGCACTGCTCCTACTGGGACCACGAGAGCAAACACTCCGCACTGCACGCGCGAATCGACATCTAGCTCGGGCGTCGCGAGATCAAACTCAGATCAATACTGTACTCGCTAAAAGACTATAAAAACAAGGTCCAGCGATCTCAAAAAAGACATTTCATAAATCGTGCGGGGTCTAGGGACTTATAAGAAGGAGAAACTTTTACTGGAGCCTCGAATTATGGAAGCACTGGTCTCCTTGATGCAAGGTTTCATATTTTTCTTCGCAGACATTTGTGTTCTGAATGTGTATAAACTGTTCATTCATATAAGATGGCCAGATCATCGAAGGTTTATCATCGTCATGGAATTACAAATCATGTTTACCTGAATCCGTTCACAACATACTGTCAATGACTTTGGAGTGAAGTATTGGGTTCTGAACCCTTTTCCCAATTCAATTTTTTTTTTTTTTTTTTTTTATTGTCTTTGCTTTTGAATGTTTAAGGATGCAGTGGAGCTCTGGACAGGTAGATAACCCGGAGACACAAACACAACCTGTACACCTGTGTTTTGGCCTCTTGATTCCGTGATTAAGGGTCTCGTAGGGGTCAGGGCACGTGACTGCCAGTTTGGACTGTTTTGTATGTACTTTGTAAAAAACAATTAAATAATTTGAATGTCTATGACACATTGGGACCATGTTTAACTAGCACTTTTCAGTCTTTTTTTTAAATAGATCTACTTTTTATTCTTTAATAAACTCTTTGTCAACATGACACTGATTTTGGATTTTATAATTTATATAGGCTATAATTCTGCTATTATTATTATTATTATTATTATTATATAACAAGATTGGCGATTTGAATCGGAGTGCTGTAACTGTTTAGCCAACTACATTTCTGGCCTTCCACTAATATTTGATCATGTGTCGTATTCATACAGGCATTCATATAGAGTTTTATGCGAGATCATTTAGCTTACTGTATGAAAATAGTTTCCAAATAGGACTACGTCGAAAATAATTTCTAAAAATGACTCTGCTTCTAAAGTTTCTCGTGTAAAAATAGTCATTTTTGCGAGTACATATTAAGTAACATTGGGCCTGTAGATAAGGAAAAAATTGCGTCAACTTTTAAGACAAATTATTTAGCTGAATTTGTAAATATTTAGCCCTGTCAAATCAATGTATTCGAAATTATTGGCCGCATCTGGTGTCAACAGCTTTTTAACATGTCGCCTATTTCATGAATAGTTTCGCCTTTTATCGCTTTTTATTTCGTGTCTTTAAAAATAATTTTACTAGAAGTAGGCCTACACGATTGCTGTAAATATACAATGCAAGTGTATCTCTGTGAATGTATTAATTAGA
This sequence comes from Rutilus rutilus, assembly GCF_951802725.1. Lineage (NCBI taxonomy): Eukaryota > Metazoa > Chordata > Actinopteri > Cypriniformes > Leuciscidae > Rutilus > Rutilus rutilus. The sequence continues at coordinate 36,774,426 of NC_140223.1, forward strand.
TAGTGAATAATATGCACATCTGAAAAACTTTTTTTTACCAAAATGTATGTTTTTGCACGATTCAATTTTCCATAAAGAAAAATCTTCGCAAACATTAAAATAACATATTTTGATAACTGTCCTTAATAACATTATAAATGTTTTTACATAATAGCTAATGTTTAATAAATAACAGTTAATCTACATTTAGATAATTAGCAATGTAGCCTAATGAAACTTTGGTAAATATATTTTAAGATAATGATTGTTAATAATGAAAGTTAAAGCGTCTTTCTCTGTTTGCGCGCCATAAGGCTGAACGGCCATAGGCCTATAACGTTAAGTAAACAGTGTTTTATAAAAAAAAATAGATTAGGCCTATATAGTGGATTCGTTGAGATAATGATAAAGATCGTTATTTGAGTATCGAATGTTTGAACATTACATTAATAAAACGTTGGAGACATGATTCACTTTTAACAAAAACAATTATAGCCTACTGAGAAGATGGTTTTCATTGTTTGAATGTAGGCTATCCAATTTACTTTTTTAGAGTTATAATCTTAAACATTTTCTTAGATATTTGGACGATCGGCTTATTATTGAGCGAGCATATTTCCCCAGTCATGTCCTCTCAGGAGCCTGCAGGTGTGCGTCACATAATGCGCCCGCATGCAGGATACGCGCGCGCTCGGGGTCAGTGAGGGGCCCCTTGTGTGTGTGTCCCAAAAAGCGCATCGGGGAATGTTGTCACAAAAGAACTTTTATCCTCCTATATATTTAATGGGGTTGTTCACAGGTGTATTGTTCACCCTTAAGCAGTTCATCTACAGGACACATGTAAAGGCCTAGAATATAATACATTCACACAAATGCTTTTCATTTCATTCAGTTTTGTTAGTTCCTTGAGTTTCCTTGAGTTGGCTAGGCGGCTATATATATAATTTACTTTAGCCTTTCCTATTTCTGCAATAATTAGAAACCAATTAGTATTCTATTCTAATAATACAATATTTAATATAATAATAATAATCATCATCATAATTGAGAGTCTACTTTGAGTGTCTGTTAATGAAGTGTTGAATTATTAATTGCTTGTCATTTTAATTTCATTGGGGTTTACACGTTTTGCTTAAAGTTATAGGCCTATTAATGGGGGGGATTATAGAGCATAGATTATTGTGATTATTTCGTACAGATCATAGCCTATATTTCATTTGAGCCGCGTTTCCCAAAAGCATCGCAACATATACGTGATTATCGTCCTTGATCTATTGTGAAAGAAAGAAGACGGACAGCTGCAGCCCCCTGCAGGACAACTGCAACATTACATCAAACCTATTAGAACATATCACACCTTTAGAAAATATGTATTATTATTCTATTTACATTTATTTAAATCAATAATACAATTAATTCAAAAAAAAAAAGAAAAAAAAAAGAATTAGCCTACGCAGGTTAATAATAGGTCTATAGGATACACTGATTTCAGTGAACGTAGGCTTACCACAAATTGGTATGATTGTTGCATAACATGAAGTTCAGAGGAAGTGGATATCTTATCTAAGGGGGAAATGTACCAATGGCTCTTCAGTCTGATAAAAAACGGGAGAAACATGTCAATGAAAATCGTTAATTGTGCAGGGAATAGCCTGATCGTTCCGTACAAAATCAATAACACAATTATAGCCTAATAGGCAGATTTAGCCTTTATTAGATATAGGCCTATAATAATACAAAGAAAATATACGTTAATCTTTTCTATCAATTAAATGACAAGTAGGCTAGGTATATGCCTATTTTAAGATAACATTAAGTTTAAAGAAGGCATAGGTAGGCTACATCATGTGTATGGTAAGTGTATAGGATTTATTGTAATAGTAGATGAATGAGGTGCTCTGCTGCAGAATAAGCGGAGGATTTATAAAGTAGAGGCTGTTCCACACACTCCCGTCGTCAAAAAAGATTAGAAATGCTCATCTTTATGCTAAAATGGTGATACACGCCGGAGGGTATAGCCAACCGCTATGAGTGTACAGTGATACAGTGCGTGTTAGAGCCTATCACTGCTCTGCTGCAAATTACTCATTTGAATTCAGAAATACATTCTGGATGCTTTCATTGTTTAAACTGTGGCTGGGTCAACAAAAGTCTCCTTTTTATTTATTTATATAGCGCTTTTTACGATTCAAATTGTTTCAAAGCAGATTTACAGTGATAACATGAAAATAATGCAACCAAGTACAGCAGATCTAGAAGAAAATAGTGCCATAGTCCAGCTTAAGTAAGTTCAGTGATGGTTCATTTTTGTTGTAAAAAAGTTATTAGTTCATTTATCTATACAGTAGTTCTGGAGAAAATCGTGATGTCATCGTCCAGGGGTGCGTTTCCCGAAAGCATCGTTGGCCAACTATGGTCGCAAGTTCCGTCGTTACCAATAGAGTTCAATGGACATTGCGATGAACTTGCGACCATAGTTGGCCAACGATGCTTTCGGGAAACGCACTCCAGCTCAGTTCACTTCTCATATAATGTCAATGCAGGCAGATCAGTAACATTGTTGAATATTAAATGTCCCCAACTAAGCAAGCCAAAAGCCAAAGGCGACAGTGGCAAGGAACCAAACCGTGTGTGTGTGTGTGTACAGGTTTATATTACATTGGGACCATGTGTGAGTAAGTGTAAGATTTTTCTACACAATTTCATTTGGAATTTAAATGTTTCGGGAACAACAGTTGTTGTGGCATGCACTTCCTTTGAATTAATTCTGAATTAAGGATAGATTGCATCCTTGTTATGAGGTGGTGCGTTTGTTAAGCACAGATTAAAATCAAACAAGACGAATGTGGACAAATTCTTCTTGTTTGATCAGCGTTTGACGCAGAGGCGCGCGCGCGAGTTAATCTCGCGCTCACAGTTCCGCGAGTGTGTGATGGTCCTGAGGTTTCCTCTGGCTGACCTGGCCTCTGGTGTCAACACAGGTTGTCGGTTTCCCAGTGCTCGGACACACAATTGAATTCCCAAGATTCTTAGGAAAGGTTTAAACTGGACAGCAGTGGTTTGCACGAGCGCACCTCACCCCGCGCGCGCCCATTGAAAAGAGGAGAGGGGTCAGCGGTGTTTGCCATACACAGGAAAATAGCCAAAGATTTGATTTGCACAAAATCCGGCCATTGTTACGAAGCACATGATTTTTGTCTGAATCCAAAATAATTTGGTCAGTTGAGCTGAGTGATTTCATTTTATCATTTTCCTCCTTTTACATTTGGACATGGAGTGAAGATTCACCCTACGTGATGTTTTCTGTTATTGGCTTTGATGAACAATAGATGACACTATAAGCATGACAGAATTATTATTGGGGTGTGTTATGATACACCGCAGTCGTTTATAAATAGGAAATGTACACACAATTTTGTATGGGCGACCTCTTCGCCCGAGAAAGGACATGCAGATGTCCATAATTATGTTAAAAAATGGTCAGCTAAAAATAAGCGATGTGTCATTTTCCTGTGGAAGATAATGAAAGAGATTCTCGCTAAATCACGCAGAGACCTCAGAATGACCCCGGGTTGCCAAGGTCACTCAGATGTTATCGTGCATTTGTATATTATTTAACATTATGCATGCCAGATTTATTTTTTTATTTTTTTTGAAAAAAATTATAAATTTCATATAATCATGACATCTTTAAATTTCTCTTTGTTAGAAGAGTTAATAGTCAAGTCACCTTTATTTATAGTAATTTTGACAAAATAGAATAGTATATTTACACTACCAGTGAAAAGTTTTGGATCTGTAAGATTTTTTATGTTTTTTAAAAGAAGTCTCTTCTGCTCACCAAGGCTGCATTTATTTGATTAAAAATACAACAATAAAAAAAAAACAGTAATATTGTGAAATATTATTACAATTTAAACAGCTATGTGAATACATAGTAAAGTGTAAATTATTCAGCATCATTACTTCAGTCTTCAGTGTCACATGATCCTTCAGAAATCACTCTAATATGATGATTTGATGCTCAAGAAACATTTCTTATTATCAATGTTGAAAACAGTTGTTTACATTTTTATTCCAGGATTCTTTGATGAATAGAAAGTTCAAAAGAACAGCATTTATCTGAAATAGAAAGCTTTTTGTAACATTAAACACTACGGTTCAAAAGTTTGGGGTCAGTAAGAAGTTTTATAAAAAAAATATTTATATTTTATAAATAAAATAAATCAATACTTTTATTCATCAAGGACGAATTAAATTGATCAAAAGTTACAGTAAAGACATTTATAATGTCACAAAAGATTCTATTTCAAATAAATGCTGTTCTTTTGAACTTTCTATTCATCAAGAATCCTGAAATAAAAATGTGCATTGACTGTTTTCAACATTGATAATAATCAGAAATGTTTCTTGAGCATCAAATCATCATATTAGAGTGATTTCTGAAGGATCATGTGACACTGAAGACTGGAGTAATGATGCTGAAAATTCAGCTTTGATCACAGGAATAAATTACAGTTTAAAATATATTCAAATAGAAAACAGCTATTGTCATAATATTTAACAATATTAACAAATATATATATTATTTTATTTTAATCAAATAAATGCAGCCTTGGTGAGCAGAAGACACTTCTTTTAAAAAATCTTACCGATCCAAAGCTTTTGACTGGTAGTGTATAATACAGAGAGCTTGCAGATAATCCAGGATCATCTTCATGCTGATCACAGGCTGCTGACTTCTGTCCTTTCTATTACATTTAAGGAAATCGTTGACACAAATTCGGAATTATCCTTAGATAGCAGATTATGTTTATCCATAGCAGCAAAATAAAACAAAGCAGAAGGAATGTGATCCCATTAACATCCTATGAATTTGATTCAGCAAAACTTTGATGACATCAAGGATTTACTAACATCCCTATTTGATATTAATATTAAACTCTAGCAAACTACAAAATCCCTAACTCAAACCACAAAAAAATCCAGAAAGTGTATCAGCTGAAGTCTTCACAGGTTGGTTGTGAAGATGTCATGCTCTTTATTTCAGCTTCTCTTTTCCCTCTTCTGGAAGTTTCCACCGCCTCCAGATTCACCAGTAAATGCCCACCTGAGATCTCAAAGTTTTACTTCTAAATCGAATTTAGAAGCAAAAAATGCCCTTTCAAGCAATTACATACCTCTTGGCCAAGGTTCACAATTAAACAAATGATTATATTATGATATCCATAATTATACGCCTAGGCATGGGGGATCCTTTCAAGTGTCATGTGTGTGTAGTTACATCTGATGAGATTAGGAGCTGGGCTGGTTTGGATCCCTTTGACGGAACGCTTAATGGAATAAGAATGGAATGGGTGAATAATGGAAGCATGCTGTTCGCGGCTTCACTCCTTTAATGTGAACCAGTGTGTGGCGCATTTTAGCCCAAAACCAGCTCATAACTTTCAGACATCAACAACACACTTGATGGTTGCAATGAATAATAATAATAATAATATGAGCATTCCCTAAATAAATACCAAACACATTCCTTCATGTACACTGCCGCTGAAAAAGTTTGGGATCAGTAAGATTTTTAATGTTTTAAAAAGAAGTCTTTTGCTCACCAAGGCTGCATTTATTTGATAAAAATAAATAAATAAATAATAATAATAATAATAATAATATTGTTAAATATTATTACAATTTAAAACAGCTGTTCTAAAGTGTAATTTATTCCTGTGATCAAAGCTGTATTTTCAGCATCATTACTCCAGTCTTCAGTGTCACATGATCCTTCAGAAATCACTCTAATATGATGATTTGAAAACAGTGTAAAAAAACATTGGATTCTTTGATGAATAGAAAGTTTAAAAGAACAGCATTTTTTTAAATAGAATCTTTTGTAACATTATAAATGTCTTTACTGTAATTTTTTATCAATTTAATTCATCCTTGATGAATAAAAGTATTGATTTATTACATTTTTTCCCACCAAAAAATTTATTTATTTTTTTTACTGACCCCAAACTTTTGAACAGTAGTGTTTAATGTTACAAAAGCTTTTTATTTCAGATAAATGCTGTTCTTTTGAACTTTCTATTAATAAAAGGATCCTGAAATAAAAATGTAAATAACAGTTTTCAACATTGATAATAATGAGAAATGTTTCTTGAGCATCAATTCATCATATTAGAATGATATCTGAAGGATCATGTGACACTGAAGACTGGAGTAATGATGCTGAAAATTCAGCTTTGATCACAGGAATAAATTACAGTTTAAAATACTGTAATATTAAAATTGTAATAATATTTCACAATATTACTGTTGTTGTTTTTTTGTGTGTTTTTTTTAATCAAATAAATGCAGCCTTGGTGAGCAGAAGAGACACACACACACACACACACACACACACACACACACACACACACACACACACACACACACACACACACAGTCATCTGTAGGACGAGTGAAAGCGAGCTTTGAAACCCGATCTCCTCCGGCAGTGCTATTCCTGCCTCTGCTCACCACAGGAATGGCTGGAGAATGTTCCGGGAATGTTTGGAAAGGCTTATCAGGAAAATTCAGCTCTGATCATTCCTAACTGAAACATGACAGACAGTGACTGTATCAGCCAGCAGGAGTTGAGAAACACCATCATAACCAGTAAGGATCTATGAGAAAGTCTGTCCAAGACATCTAATGATGAACAGGGAAACCTCAAGATCTTTGTAATGAAAAGGTTATTACTGGAAACTACTTAAGCTGTTTCATTCTGATAACTGTCTGAATTAAGGGTGATTGAGACATAAGGTCAAATGGGACAGAAGAGTTTCTTTTCTCGCCTAATGTGCCCTGTGAGACCACATCATCAACATTGGATACCCTCATTGTTGTGACATCATGAAGTGAGGAAAATGATATAAGCTTTTGCTAGTTTTCATAATGAGGTCATAAAATTGTCATAACTACTATTTTACACAAACCTATGATGGAAATGATGCACTATTGCAACTAAATCAGTAAAATGTGTTAATTTCATGTTCCTATTTTCAGAATTAAGTTGTTTTTATTGTGTCCCATCCACCCAAACACAGTTATATTCGCTGGATTATGCTGAAATAAAACAACTAAAATAAAACAACCCAATTCTGAAAATTGATATAGTTGAACTAGATTTTGTTGCAGTAATACACCATATTTATTCCATCAAAGGTTTTCAGGTTAAATATGTTTGATAAACAGTATATTGGGGATGGGGTCACCCAACCTTTCATCCAAATATTAGTTTATTTTATTTTATTATTATTCATTTTAATAAATAAAAAAAAGAATGAATTTTGGACCTGAACCATTTTTCTAACTTGTTTACACTTTCTAAAGACTTTTGGACGTCAAGTCTTCTTTTACCTCAATTACATGTGTTGTATTTTATGAATTGTGGATGAATTTATAAATGATTGAGAAATAAACATGGACTCTTAATAATGATGAACAGAAAAAGAAAACCTTGCATATGAAATAATATCAAAGTATGCCTAATACATAGCCTATGCTTACACTAGCATAAATCAATGATAAGATGTCCTGTCCCTATCACTTAAAGGTCGTGTCCCAATCAGCCAAAGGGTCACACATCCTTTCATTATAACATAAACTTGTTTCCTGTTCTAATGGATAGGTAACATATTCAGTATTACAGAAATTATGTGTTTAATTTATGGCAATAAACCTTGAACAAGGTGGAAATTCCAAAACTGTCCCAATCAGTCTTATTTCGCCCAACATGAATCCAAAGACCAAATCATTTTTCACAATTAACTTTCAGTCCTATTGCCTGAATGCTTTATAAATGCCATCTCACATTTATGAAGGAAAGACTTCTCTCCAGCACTGGCAACCTAGCCAGATTCTGTATAGGACATGTTGTAAGACAGGCCTGTGTTGTTTTCTATCAAATACCTGCCTTGTTTATTTTGTCAAAGAGCATTATTCATATGTCAAGAGCTGAGTGAATTGGTCTGTCTATCAAATCTTTTTATATTCCACAGAATTAAAAAAAAAAAAAATACGCAGGTTTAGAACAAAGTAAGGGTAAACAAATGACATTTTCTCAGCCCAAGACCACACACGCAGATGCAAACTTGCAGTATCCGCCATCAGCACTAGATGTCTACAGACACCACACTACACCGCGAGCGTAACAGGTCCTTTTTAAGCAAACTAAATAAGGAAGGATAAGCATAACATGGATTTAATTAAAATAAAATAAAACTCGCTCGTTAAAATACCCGAGTGAAATTTCAATGTTGTTTTCTAATTTCCCTCATAAATACCCGGACCGTTTAAAAAAAAAAAAAAAAAAAAAGTAGTAAGTTATGTGTTAAATACGACCTATTAAATAACACTGAAAACAACAACAGCCAAACCGTTAAAATAGTCCTGCCTTAAAACAGGAGTGTCGTTAGGAAAAAACGGTGGGAAAATTTGACCAAATTAGTAAATGTACGTATTGTTTACGTCCAGAGCACCCTCCTCGTCATCTCATCCCTGAGGAATCATGCGTTAGTCGAGTGTGAGCGTGAGAGAGAGAGACATGCATGCAGTTCGCCGGGCCTAGTCTGTCTGCGTGGAGATATTCACACGACATTAAAAACATTCACGACTGCGTAAGTTGTCATCGCATTACATTATGTCTATTTCCGGGTGAAATCACGGCTCAGAAGTTCGTGTGTCTGCGAACTGTTGACAAAATAGCGGTTGCGTGTGGAAAGGGAGGGAGTGCAAAGCAAACAGGGAGAGAGAAAAAAAAAATCACCGAGCGATCGCTTGTTTCACTCACTCAGCCTGCGGAAAGAAGCAGGAAGAGGACTAGAGCTGTTCACCTGTCGAGTGAAAGACTGCACTGGACATTTGAAGGAGAAGAAGACTCTGCTTTTGCCTTCTTACTGTGATTAAAACCTCCCCGGTGGTGTTACGGAGTTCAACGCACAGTTAACTTCGAACGTTCAGTTTCCGCGAATCCCACAGAACTGGCGTCGGACATTCCATTCCCGTGGGATAATCTATTCTAAAGGTGAGCGTTCTGTGCTGGGAAGTGTTCTGTGGTGTGTGTGTGTGTGTGTGTGTGTTGCTTTGAGTGGCGTAGATTTTTGTTGCATTGCATTGATCTTGTCCGACACTGACCGCCTCAATTGTTATTTGTTTGTTAATATTATGCCGTTGAATAAATAAATCGGATGCTACGCTGCAAAAATGACACATTCGTGGAGAAGTGCTTTAGTGCTCCAACCTGGTTAATAAAAAAAACATAGAATTTGCATGTTTCTGTCTAAAAGTTTCAGACTTGTAAATTCATCATTTATATTTGGAGTATCAAATTGACCTTCAATGCCATTCAAATGTAGATATGTAAGAGTTGACATCTATCCTGGACGCTTTCACTTGCTTTTTTAAACATGGCTCTTAAAAAAAAAATTCTTAAGTTTTATCATTAAACACTGTAATATAGCCTATCCATTACGGCCACTCGTTAAAATGTTGGACTGCTTGATGACAAGTTTACCTGGCAGGACATAAACGTGTGTTTATCGGACAGGGAGGCACGACATCGGTTGTTTGTGTCATAGACGGATGCGATGGCATAATACTGGACTAAACTATGACTCAACCTCCATATGGACATGAGTAATGAACCTCAGGACACGCCCACAGGCCGTTCACCAACCCTGGTGCATATTCTACAGAAAAATGAAAATGACTTTCTGGATCTAGTAATGGGTTCCAGACCATTCAGACACTTGGGAATTCTTAAACTTCCTTCTGGAAAGATACCACTGGAGAGCCTCTCCAGGTCGGACGTTAAAGTTGGAAAATCAAGGCAGGTCAAGACAGGTCAACATCGTCTTCGGTTTGACGTCATTCCCAAGGTGGTGGCGATTAAATCAACATTCCGTAGTTATTTCCCATTGGAGAAGAAAATATTCTGATTTCCCTATTGTGTGGAATGCAAAACAATTTCAAAAGTGGGTCGTAATTTAAACCCAAAGATTCTCACTTCTGGCTTCACCTGTTTTTTGTTTTGTTGGTTTTTTGCTTGTTTTAGATTTGGTCTTTTAACCAACATATTTATCAAAACCCAAATTTATAGATTATATGATCAGTAAGTTGACAACATATGATTTAACTTATTAAAATAAGTTAAGCAATTTGCAACTTTTTCAAAAGTTAGGCTATACAAGATTCAGCAATTGTTTTTAAGTCAGTTTAATGTAATTTACGTTGAAATGACTTAAACATCCAAGACAAGTTGACTGTACTGAAAAAATTTAGGCAGCAATTGTTTTTACAGTGTGTTGTAAACTATTTTTTTACATTCACACTATCGTATGCATATACACTCTAAAAATGTGCATCAAAACATATGCGCTCAATTGAGGCAGGTAAGTTTTTTTGTCCGATAAGAAGACTAAACTACGATGGAAACACATTTAATGAATAAATCCTTTGATGCGCAACAAAAAACCTCACATGACTTTGCCTCAACAGAGGATTAACCTGGAGTAACCAGCAGATTAACCAATCGCATCGCACAGCATCTCAAATGTTGGTTTGGTCGTTCTGAAATGCAAAGTCTGTCATCAGAATGATTTGGTTTAATTCCCTCCAGAAGCGTCCCACACGATTGCGTTCCCAAACACCAGCATCCCAACGCAAGACATCATGACAGCGTTTCGTCTGCGCGCACGTCATTTATGATGGAGGAAAAAGAACCTCATTGGCTTCCCTGGTTACAGCAACTTCCATTTTTATTACGGATATTTTGCGCTCATTTTGCGACGTTTTATGTTTTCCTGAACACATGAAAGGTCATCTTCAGTCAGATAGTGTGTGTGTGTGTGTGTGTGTGTGTGTGTGTGTGTGTGTGTGTGTGTGTGTGTGTGTGTAGAGTAAGACACATGTGTTTTTTGTGAGTTGTTCTTCTTGGCCCTCACCCTCACACATGTGACCGGAGCTTCAGAGAGACTTTGGTGGCAGACTGTGATGTCATCAGTCAGGGGACACAAACACTTTGGGATGCCCACACACACTCGCTCACAGTCAGAAGAGAGGTCACTGTGGTGACAGGGGCCATGAATGGGCTGATTCTCTCAGTCATGTGAGAGCACAGTGTGTGTGTTTGTTTTAGAGGCGCAGGAAAACATTTTTCCTTAGAAATGGGGACACACACTCCCAGGGCCGACTGTATGGTTTAAAGAGCAGATTATCTATCGGAGAGCCAGTTAGCATTAAGAATCTTTAATGTTGTAATATTTTAGAATATTAAATGTCAACAACATTGACCCTTTGTACTTAATACACATTTGAGGTCATATTGTGCATGCTATCGTAAAGAAAAAAATGTTTGTCTTCGCAGTCTTTCATCAAAATGTAATAACTTGCTCTGCCTTTGAATCAAATTACATAGGCTGTGCAGAATCCTGTTGGATAATGGTAGGTTTTGTGTAATTCTGTTAGTCATTGTAGATAAAACCTTGCCAATAGTTAGTAATTCAATGCTGATTAACTCTAATGTAATACTGTAAGTGACCTAACTCCACCTAGACTATGTGTCTATGTAATACTGTCTGGGATTAGAAATACATTTTAAAAAAATGACAAAGATGAAGAAGATAAACTAAGCGAATCCTTTCAGCTCAAAAGCCATAAAAGTGTAATTGGCTAATCTAAAACTCTAGGTCACAGAGAGTGAACTTGACGTGTGTTTCATTTTATTTCATAGTACATTAGCACTTACATGCTATAAAAATGTAACAAACATATGCATTTGTTGTGAAAGACATGTTCTCATTTGTCTGCTTAGTACTTCCCGTTTTTGTTCTGAAATGGACAGAAACGGTACATAGGCAAGGTTCAATTTCCTTAAAGATTATGTAATTGTCGAAGTGCAATAGGGCATTCATTCCGGGCCATCATTATTCAGTTTTGATCATTTCTTTGGTGAAAGACATGCATAAATTAAGCAGAAAGCCAAAATATTAAATGTCATGGATCAATATTAACGGAGTAATCCAATATTTTGTTCTAGACGGGGGTGAAAATGACTTTAGCAATCTGTTGACTTTAGCAATCTTTGTTGCATTATATGCCAATGATGACTGTTCAAAAATGGGAAAAAGAATGAGAATCTTTAATACTTCTGGAGTTACAGGCGAGCAAACTTGGAAAAAAAAAACTTTTTGTGGCACTCAGAAATGTTCTATGCAACTGTTTTCAAGAAGGAAACTATTTCTACTTTCAAACATTAGTTGTTCTTCAGACATTCCTCTTTGAAAGAAAAAAGTATCAGGTGTATGCAATGTACAATATAGCAATTTATTTGCATTGAGATCTCTGGGATGTAGATTTTTTTTTACCAGGCGATATGAGATATGTATTTTACCAAATTACATTAATTTCATGTAATTTGGCTCCAAATCTCTGGTGAAAATTCTACAAAATAGTGGATTACTCAGTAAATATTCATCCATGGCTTTTAATATTTTGGCTTCCATCACTATTTACGTTTGTCTTTCTTCAGAAAAAAAATAAGGTTTCGCAAATTTGGTTGATTTGACACAGAATGACCCAATCGATTTGAACAAGTAGAGAGTTACTCTTAGTGGTGTGATATTTCGATACACCGATACCAGATGCGTTCTCGCTCTGTCTTCTCTCCGACGGTGAATTGACAGTTTGACACACACACTCCTCCTATCACTTACCTGTGTCATTCACTCCAGTTGAATAGTGTTGGGTCCTGAATTTCGGCGTGAAGTATTGCGCATAATTTACTCATTTCCGCAGGTGTCGCGCTCAAACTAAAAGAGCGCGCACCACTGATCTATATAATTTGACGCTCTCATAAAGCCGCCTCTCAAACGGCTCGCGAGTACCAAATTTAGTACTTGGCTTATTTGGCTTAAATGGTCAAATACACACAAAATTATGCTGAAATTCCCGTCATAGCGAGGATTCACGTAAACGCAGTCAGTTTTGGAACGTAAATAGTTGAGAAAAAAACGCATGTTGTATAACATCCGTGCTTAAGCTTTAGGGTCTGTTTACACGGCACCGTTTTCAACTAAAAACGTTAAACTTTTTCTGCGTTTTGTCCGTTCGTTTACATGACAACAGACGTGTTTTGGGTGCCTGAAAACGCAAACTTTTGAAAACGGTCTCTGCATAAACAACAAAAACATGAATATCTGATGATGACATCATGCACATGCGTATTACGTGTTCAGTCTATAGTGTTTCATCGCCATCTAGTGGCCTGGCAGAGGAATGCAGCGCTTTTAGTCGTTTTCGCGGATCCGTGTGAATGGGGATCGTTTTGACAATGGTGTCGTCTGTACGTGGAAAACTCAAAGGAAAAACTTCTCAGTTTTAGGCATATCGTTGTCGTGTAAACGTACCCTTAAAGTGACAACAGTCTAATAAACCTGCTGCTGTTTGTCATGTTAATCTAAGAACAAAAGACAAAGAGAAAATCGCTTCTGCTCTTTAATTGTAAGCATTACCACAGTTAGACCCACCTAAAAAACTTCAAGCCGTGTTTATTCCATTTGTCTCGTTAATCGTATTTATTTATTTGTGTTATTGTTATTGTTTGTCTATTTGGTTTGCATGTCTTTTTTGTAAAAATAGTTCAAAGTTTCAAGTTGCTGTGTAAGCTATAGCAACAAAACTTCCCAAACAATCAAAAAACTTTGATAATAAATAAAAAAATATATTTAATATATGTTTACATGGCAGATTTCCCCATTGTATTGAAAATGGTATTGGATATCAATATTTGTCAAGGCAACGTATCTAAGTTAGAAATTCCAGTATCGTCACAACAGTAGACGATATACTTAAACCGGAGAAGTTGTTCCTTTGAGTTTCCCGCGTACAGACTATTGGGTTGCATTAAGATGTCATAAAGCCTTGTTAGAGTCTGCAAACTGATTCCACTCTGCTCTTGCCCTTTCTGATCTGTTTCAGTAAGAACATGTGATTAAGACCCTATAGATTAAAAATGGATCGTAGTGACTGGATGTTTTGGATTCTACAGTGCTACCTTTTCTTGGATTGCAGTTATATAGAGATTTGTGGAATAAAATATGGCCATTTGTGGCATGATTTGTACGTTTTTGGAAGTGTCAAAACAGGTTTTTACTCAAGTGTCAGAAAGTGGTTCTGCTTTCTTTTTACATTGTCTCTGCACTGGTGTTTGTGCCCATAATTTGATAGTTGTCAGTTAGTGTCAGGACAGTCAGTACAAGACATCTGTGCTCATTTCCTGTGGAAGTGAACTGGGTGTATGATTGATGGTTTAATTGAGTCATGCAAGCCTTCACACCACGCTTTCTTTAATTTGCATGTGGCATCACATTTGCACAGTTGTCTCTTCTCTTTCATGCACTTAGATAAATGCTGAATTGCGTTCTCGTCTACAGACCTGATATCCATGCGTATGCACACTCAGACACCTGTATGCACACCTGTGCACTTGTGGGATCTGCTGCAGTGAACAGAGCTGTAAGCGTGCCCGTACCTGGATTCCTACAGTTCCCTGCACACGAGTCAGGACACGCTCAAGAATTCAGTTTCGAGGAACAGGAAAGGAGGGAGTGAAACATACCAAGAGAATTGATGGAAGAAAGTGAAGGAGGAGAAAAGTGTTAGAGCAAATACTATTGATTTGAGTCTTTACTATGTTGAATATGCTTTTTGTAAGGGCCTATTTTACATGTGTGTTTTGGAGGATCAAGAGGCTGATCTTTGTAACTTGACCGAGTGAGAAATTTGAAAGTGTGCTAATATTTCACATGAGCACACACTGACACTAGCTATCTATTTTAAGCCCCTTTCCTGGTCAAGTTTTTTGTGCCCCATATCCGATCCAAGTCATTGAATATTGAGTATCTGACAATATCAAGTTCCAATTCGATACTTGCATTTTCCTAGTGCTTCAAGTACATAAAGTGATTAAAATCAATCCAGTGTATACAGGGACGCACAGAGAGTTTCTCAGGGGCTCAAATGCAAAAAAGGGGCATACATCACTATGGAGTAGTGGAATATATTTATAGGCCTATATTATACTGTACATGCATATATATGCACAATAAGCTGAATAATTGCAACAAAACATTTAAAAAAGTGGGTTTAAAGGATAAGTTCATTGAATGAAAATTTTCTGATAATTTACTCACCACCATGTCATCCAAGATATTCATGTCTTTCTTTCTTCAGTTGAAAAGAAATTAAGGTTTTTCAGGAAAACATTCCAGGATTTCTTCATATAGTGGACTTCTGACATATAGAGACAGCTGACGTAAAATAAAGGATCGCCTAGGACAGCCGATGCCGATCAGTTATAAAAATGTTTAATCTTCCCCAATACTGATCCTTTTGATGTCCAATGTTAAATTTGAGTCGTCATGCAAAACGCAATATATGCGTAATAGAGCTGCTCGCCTCTGGATAAATTGAGAATCAGGTTTTGTTTTTGTTTGTTTTTTCAAACAGAGATCACGATTCTCCCACGATTCTGAACAGACAACTAAACAAAATAACATGTAATTAACGTTAAAGTTCTGAAAAAATAAATAAAAAAATGTTTAACCCTTCAGTCTATTTAAACTGTTATTTCTAATTAATCTGAATAACTCATTTTTAAAAATCGGGTTTAATTAATTATTCAATAACAAATAAATTTTTCAACAGTCACATGTCGCCACCTACTGGTAAGAGTAAAGAGAGCTTTAAACTAAGTGAGAAACCGCACTGCAGTCATCAGAAGCGGTGTGACAGCTGCTTTCTCATTCACACTGTCTCGCTCAAATGTGTGTGCGCGTTGTGAATTGATAGTTTGTATAGTCTATGCTTTCCATCTGTCAGCTCTTGCATAACTTTCTCATGTAGACTCATATCACAGCTTTATTCAGACATGCACATATAGTCAGTTGTACAGGAAGAGAGAGAGAGAGAGAGACACTTGTGTGCTCCACCCGCGGCTAAAATGGGACCTTTGTTCAGTCAGGCCTCGGAAGGTAACTGATTAACCTCTTTTTTAGTATGTGCTTGTGTGTGTTTATTGAAAATTTGCCACCGTGGCTCAGCAGTGAAAGGGCAGCTGCACAATGGACTCTAAATTTAGAGGTTAAAGGAATAGTTCACCCAAAAATAACAATTTTATCATCATTTACTTTCATGTAGTCGCTATGCAATCAAAATTCACATCTTTTTTTTACTGCACAAAAATGTTATTGCATTTCTTTCCTTCACAGCCGTGCGGTTTCGTTCAATTTTGGTTTCAATTACCCTTCAAATTGCGCAAATTGAAATTGCGAATTGAAAATATGCCCAATGGAAACACGTCAATTTCGCAAAACCTTCCATTTATCGCAAAAAAGTTTTTACGCTCGCATGAGGTGGTTTTTCAGGCAATTCGAAAAAGAAATATTTCGCAAAACTGCAATGGAAACAGTTTTTGCGCATTTACAGTCACCTGACTTAGATGACGCGGTGTGTTTGGACAGAAAACGAGTTCTTTATTAAATTCATAATAGACAGAAGAATTACTGGAATAATGGATTCTAAACCTCAAATAAATGCCACAATCAAGACCTCGAAGCAGATATGAGGGAGAAACACCCAGAAACACCTCATATGTGCCGCTCACAAGTATAATAAGGGTCGTTCCTTACCATTAATGCTTGGAAAACACACATACGTCTCCTTCGATTAATGATAATGGCTAGTGCAGTGGCTGGGATATAGTACATAAACCTACCAACGTCCGTTGCCATGGTTTTTGGAACGATTTTACTTATCACGAGAGGAAAAAATTAAGTTTTAGTCGCATAATGGAAACACTGTCAATGGTCAATGTCAGTGGTCAATCAATGGAAACAGTCATTTCGCAATAGTTTTTTTGTCGACATTTTAAAAAAATCGCAAAAGTTTTGCGCAAATCTGTAATGGAAACGCGTCTCATTCATAAAAAACTTGTTTCATTATTGGATGGATCAGCGTTTGTGAATGAATCTCTTTAAGGAATGATTCAATGACAAACACTTGTCTCTTGTCGCCACCTACTGGCGTAACAATATAAGCGATACAATACAATACAAGTGTCAAAACACTTTCAAAAAGGTAATTTGCTCTATTTTGATCGCTACCATGTAGATATCAATGTTCATACCCAAACTATATAAACTTTCACCCCAGTACACATTGGTCCCCTGTTATTTAAATGTTTGTAACACATAAATAATGACTATGTGTGGTTGACCAGGAGTTCAGGCAGAGACAGAGCACTGATTGAGTTTAGTTCAGTTTATTTTTTTAAGGTTTTGTTGATATTACAATCGGAATTGTATCTTGTAATATATTGCGTTGTTCACATTTGCCTGTTCAGGCACAAAAGGTCGAGTTTTAGTGGCCTCCGCTGTCACTACGAAAAGAAAAGAAAAAAACATTGCTCCTCCTGTTCTTTCTTTAGGGAACACAAAGGGTAAATTGAAGATTAGGTTTTGTCAAGCTCCAAAAGTGTCTCATAAAAGGTCAATATGATTTGTGCACTATATACCAAGCTTTCTGAAGCCACACAGTAGCTTTTGTAAGAAATCGAAATTACATTTAAGTCTTGAAATTGACCCTAATCTTTTCTAATGAGCTATTATTAAGCGTTACAGAGCTGGCACACACACACTCGGGTGAACAACACATTGGAGGAAGAAATGAATCTTATAAAAGGGTGTGGATATTTGGCTGCTGGTGTTGTACTGACGTGGGGAATGTTAGGCAGCTACAGCGCTCTCTTTGTTTATTATGAGGTTGTGGCGACACATGTGGGTAGATAGATATTCTTTTGGCCACTTCAATGTTAGCCGTTTAATCACAAATTTACTACATAAAAACTGTATTTCTGTTTGTGGTTCTTTTCTCACCCTTAGGAGAGGCGTTACATTTAGAATTACACAAGTGGCCAACTCTGAGATCATCTTTAGTTCCTGTAAATTATAGCGGTGGAAAACATGTCAGTCATAATTATTATGAGCAAATTGAGTTCCTCATTTTTTACGTCACTTGAGTTGAATGATGCGACCTTTGGTACAAATCCAACCTATATTTGTAGCTGCTATATTAAAGGGATACTCCACTTTTTTCGGAAATAAGCTCATTTTACATCTCCCCCAGAGTTAAACAGTTGAGTTTTACCGTTTTAGAATCCATTCAGCCGAACTCCGGGTCTGACGGTACCACTTTTAGCATAGCTTAGCACAGATCATTGATTCTGATGAGTCCAGTAGCATTTCTTTCAAAATGACCAAAGAGTTTCAATATTTTTCCTATTTAAAACTTGACTCTTCTGTAGTTAAACCGTGTACTAAGATCGACGGAAAATGAAAAGTTGCGATTTTCTAAGCCTATATGACTAGGAACTATACTCTCATTCCGGCGTAATAATCAAGGAACTGTGCGGCTGTACCATGAGTGCAGCAGGCGTAATGATATGACGCAGCGCCTGAAAATAGGTCTAATAGGTTAGACAAACTTAGTCCCGGTCACGTTGGAAGAAGTTACCGAGCTGGGGACTATTTTCAGGCGCTGCGTCATATCATTACGCCTGCTGCACTCATGGTACGGCCGCACAGTTCCTTGATTATTACGCCGGAATGAGAGTAGTTCCTAGTCATATAGGCTTAGAAAATCGCAACTTTTCATTTTCCGTCGATCTTAGTACATGGTTTAACTACAGAAGAGTCAAGTTTTAAATAGGAAAAATATTGAAACTCTTTGGTCATTTTGAAAGAAATGCTACTGGACTCATCAGAATCAATGATCTGTGCTAAGCTATGCTAAAAGTGGTACCGTCAGACCCGGAGTTCGGCTGAATGGATTCTAAAACGGTAAAACTCAACTGTTTAACTCTGGGGGAGATGTAAAATGAGCTTATTTCCGAAAAAAGTGGAGTATCCCTTTAAGTCATCCAAATGAGGTCTGTAGTGTTTCATCGCCATCTAATGGCCTGGCAGAGGAATACAGCGTTTTCAGTCGTTTTCGCGGATCCGTGTGAATGGGGATCGTTTTGACGATGGTGTCGTCTGTACGTGGAAAACTCACAGGAAAAACTTCTCAGTTTTAAGCATATCGTTGTCGTGTAAACGTACCCCTAGACATTGTCCCGTCCTTATTTAATTAAATATGTGGCCCTTAGATTTAGGTGTTCAGTGTTGATATTTTCATTGATTTAACATTTAATCAATTAACAGACGCTTTTATCCCAAATGACTTGCAAATGAGGAGAACAATAAAAGCCCAACAATAGGGCAGCAATATGTAAGTGTTGTGACTAGTCCCAGATAGTCTAGCACAGTACACATAGTTTTATATAATAAATAAATAGATATATAGAATATATAAGAGTGTTAGTATTAATGGTTCAAGTCAAGTCTAGCTGTTTCTTGATATTTACCCATGACTTCCTTTTCAAACATGTTCTGATCAGCTTTAGTAATTATTGTTTCCTGAAATGTCTCTTTTTTTTTACTAGAATAGAATAATTTGTTTCCTGGTTGGCAAAAATGTGAGAAAAGCCTGTGTGTGTGTGTGTGTGTGTGTGTGTGTTAGAAGGAGGATGTGGGTCTGTGAGGAATGTGGATTCCTGGCATTCCAGTGTGAGAGCGGGAGGTAGATCAGGACAGATGAGGAAGAGAGGAACACCTCCGGGTTTGGGCTGTAGGGTTTGTACCTCTAACTGCGCCTCTCTCTGTTTGCTCTGTGATAAGGACACATACAGTGGTGTGTGTTCATGCGTGTACAGATGAAGAATGTTTATGCTCTCCTAGGGCTGCACGATAATGATTAAACTGATAATCACGATTATTTTGAGATTAATAATCACTGTTATACTCATTTGAAAAGAATAAAATATATGCTGAATATATAGGCTATTGCTTTGTATTTTTTCTTCACTTTAGATATTTTATGAGAAGCAATTCAGTTGTAAATGAGACAAACCACAGATTCAGATTGCTTCACAAATGCAAATTCATACAGACAGCCCGCAAAGAGCGATACTCGTGGTCTTTTTTTTCCTTTTAGCCATTTTCATCTTTGAAATGGGTAAACATTGCAAACAGACAGTGGCTGTGTGTTTTTCAACTGCTTTACATTGTGAAAACTGGTAAAATTGAAAGAAGCTTCTCTCAAAAAGTCCCCCTGTAGTCAAGCATTGTATCCCTTAAAACCCTTTAAACACCAAAATTACATTTTTTAAATAACATTTTTTTCCCTTGAAAAAAAGTCTTAAAATGTCTTAAATGTAACTCGACACCCTTGCCTCATTTAGTATATGCGGTTCTATGAATATGCAAATGAGCCCCGCCTCCACTCACTCCACACCAGTTCAAAGATCCACTCGTTGACGATCACACGTTGATCTGATTGGTTACAAGGTAGTTTGTGACGTCAGAAACACCAGCGATTTCAAACCGTGTTTTAGGAGAGAAATATTTCTCCAGTTTTAAGGAGAAAATACTCAGCAATGGTGTTGACTTATGAATTTGCACATGGTTTGTCTTAAAGCATTTTAAAAACACCCCATAGACATATAAACAACATTAAAAGCTGGATTTTCACCACAGGGGGACTTTAAGTTCCAAATATTAATTTGAATAATTCCAAATTATGTTTGTATTGTTTGCAAAGACTGAATTTATTCACCAACTATTATACAAGATGGTCAAGATTTGGATGTAGTATCAGCTCATCGCACAGGTGACACACGGCCTCGTGAAGGAGCACAGACTGGCTGTGTGTGACTCTTTCATTCGAGCTAAATTTCACAATGAACATTGCTAAACTCCAGCATACATGTTTGTCGGTGTTGTCAGATCATCAGTGCTTTTTTTCGCATCACAGAGAGAGTGTGTTCATGGTTGACAAATCAACATGGTTGATTAGGGCTGCACGATATTGAAGAAAATTGCGATATGCGATACGATAATGCTTAAAGTGTGTAAAATGAACTTAAATTATCTTTAAAATATATTTAAAATGATAAAACCTATATGCGTGTTTCACATTCGTTTTGTGACAAGAAAACATCCCTACTACTTCTGAAAGTGAACAGTGTTTTACTGAAACGTTTTACAGTGTAAACCTCGGGGTTTAGGGTTTCAGGTAGGCCAACATTAGATTTATTTAACAACAGAAACTGAATAATCAAATGTAAAAATAAAACACTGCTTAGTTTTCACTGTATGAATTAAATATATATATATATATATATATATATACTGATTCTTATTAAAGCTACAAAAGTTATTCAGCCAAGAGCAGTGAGTGATTTTTTTTCTTTGTCTTTTGTTCATGACCCCAGTTATTGCAAACCGTTGCGATATGCATATCGCGATATATACATTTGCGATATTTCGATAATTTTGATATATTGTGCAGCCCAATGGTTGATTAAGTAAAACACTGGGCAGAAAATGTATCTTTTTTTAAGAGAAAAGCCTTGTTTGGGGGATTTATTCTGTTGACATCTGGCGACCGCAAGCAGGAAAGACAGTGGAGAGGCTTGTTACTAATGCAAGATAACAGAAATGTCTAAAAAAAATATATATAATAAATGCGGAGCAAATATCGCAGCAATTATTTGTAATGAATTGAGAGAGGCAATTAAAATATGATTAATACTGTCCTGTGTCTGAGTGTGTCTGTCTGTCTGAAGAGTGTGTGTACGTTTGTGGTGTTCATCTTGCAACGCGTGTGTCTAAATGTCACTGCAGGGGCTTTGTACGTCCTGTAGCATTGTTCTCTTAGCAGTGGGAGTGAACATTGTGTGTGTGTGTCTGTACCATTAATCATTTTGGGGACAGATTTGGGTAGGCCTATGTCCTCATTTGTAAAACCAATATAAAAATAAAGTAAGTAAAGTTTTGTTAAAATTGTAAAATGCATTAAGTTTTCTGTTAGGGAAAGGGTGTGGGTTAGGGTATTTATAACTAGATGTATGTGTAAAAATAAAATAAAATGTCTTTGGAATGTCCCCATTTGCATAGTAAACAAGTGTGTGTGTGTGTGTGTGTGTGTGTGTGTGTGTGTGTGTGTGTGTGTGTGTGTGTGTGTGTGTGTGTGTGTGTGTGTGTGTGTGTGTGTGTGTGTGTGTGTGTGTGTGTGTGTGTGTGTGTGTGTGTGCGCGTATTTCACAGCGAGAGAGAAAGAGTGAGCAACCTTTTTCAAGCAATAAAAATTGCCCTATTTTGACACCCACTTCCCTCGCTGCAAAATGTACTTGCATGTACTGTGGTGCTGCGGGGGTCAGATGGTGGGACTATGGTATATTTATGTACTATGATATTACCATATTCAAATACCATGGTATTTCAAAGAATAACAATGACAAAGAAACACATGGGACTTTGAAGCACTCAGTACTTTGTAGAATACTATAGTTTTACCATGAGAAAAAAAAAAAAAAAAAAAAAAAAAAACGTGGCATTGCAAGGCACATGCCTAAAAACTTATTGTATTACCATGTTGCAAGTAAAGACAGATACAGTATTACTGTGGTAAGTACCAAAAAAATGTTATTACCATGGTACCGTTTCCAGAAATCTTAGTAATACCCTTTTTTGTGTGTGTGTGTGTTAACAACACAGAGTCCATCAGAGAATGTTCATGTTTTCAGGCATGTGTAAAACGTAGAAAGTGAGTTTGACTATTACCCAGTATAACTGGTTTATCACATCACCCTCTACTGGTACCCAGTAACCTTAATGGTTGTTCATATCAAGAGGCTGTGGCATAAATTGTGTGTTTTTTTCGTGAAGGAGAGGTTATGTTCATGTGAAATCTGCATTAACTTTGCCTCTGTTGGCATTGTTGGCAAACATTAATGGCGTCAGGTTGGCTTGAATAACCAGAGGTGCTGCTGTACTATGAAATATTAGCTCCATGAGTTGCTGTCTCAGCTGATATGGGGACACTCAAGGTCCTTCAGTTCTGACTCTGTTCATCTCACACGTTTTCATCTGAATCCTCTTTGTGTCTCTGTCAGATGCAGCATCCTCTTCATCCCATCATGGAGCCGGCTGAGAAATAAGAGACTGCAGAGACAGCAGGTGAGTGCTGACAGACCACAACACAAGGACC
The DNA here is from genome assembly GCF_951802725.1 of Rutilus rutilus. NCBI lineage: Eukaryota > Metazoa > Chordata > Actinopteri > Cypriniformes > Leuciscidae > Rutilus > Rutilus rutilus. The sequence goes on from NC_140223.1 coordinate 36,797,592, forward strand.
CCATTGTAAGCTATTGCAGCAGGCGATCACAATATTCTTATTCAGGTAAAAAAAAAAAAGTAATGTCTTGGTAAAACCTTAGTAGAAAGTTAAATTCCATGCATTGGGTGATTGATGTTCTATTGGGATTTTTAAGAATAATTAAATGCACAAATTCCATGCCTTTTTTGGGATATATCCATTTCATTCAGGATCTCTTATGCCTTTCAAAATGCACATCAAAATAGTTGAATGTAAACCCAACTGAGACTCAGAATGATATCTGAAGGATCATGTGACCCTGAAGACTGCTGAAAATTCCGCTTTGCCATCACAGGAATAAATTACATTTTAACATATATTACAACAGAAACCAGTTTAGTGAACGGGTTTGAAAGTGCAAGTTTTTGAAAACCGTCTCTGCATAAATAACAAAAACGCGAAACTCTGAAGACGATGACGTCATGCACATGCGTTTTACGTGTTCAGTCTATTGTGTTTCATCGCCATCTAATGGCCTGGCAGAGGAATACAGCGTTTTTAGTCGTTTTCGCGGATCCGTGTGACAATTTTCCGTCTGTACGCGGAAAACTCACAGGAAAAACTTCTCAGTTTTAAGCATCTCGTTGTCGTGTAAACGTACCCTAAGAGACTACTGTCAAAAGCATTAAAAAATCTAAATATTTTCCCAATGTTTTGACCGGTAGTCCCATTACCTTTCCTTACCCCACTAACTTGCTAGATCCGCCACTCCCCCTTGTATCAGGACCTCAGGATTTACCAAGGGGTAAATCTTTCAGCCGGAAAGTGAAGCTTCCCCGGGTGCCGCCATTGATTAGCAGACCATCACCTGCTGTTAGCATACCATTGACTCCCATTCATTTTGGCGTCACTTTGACAGCGAATAACTTTACATCTGAGGCGTTTAAAGACTCCATTTGTCCATTATTTATTTCTAAAGAAACACGAAAATGTATAAAAGGCTCCATTACCTTATCTTACGTTATGGCCCCGTAGAAGCAGTTTTTGTAAAAATAGGCTAACGATTGCGTCATACCAACGCGACTCTCTGTCGCACAGTAGAGAGATTACCATATGGACAGGAGGAGAAGCTCGCGGGCAATCGGGGGGACGTGGAGGCAAAATGACAAAATAATTAATCAGAATGCTTAGCAAAAGTTTCTCCTGCTCCTAGCTCATGGACAGCTCCTACTCACACTCTCCGTCTCTGCAAGTTTCGGAAGGGAATGATTCAGATTTCTCTTGGCACAGCTACTAGAAGACAGACAGGTTGCTCACGTCACATCTACGTCGTCAAGCTCAGTTTGAGTCTGCGCAGTACGCTCAGCCATCAGGAAGTGAGTGCTTCTAATTGACTTCAGTTTTCTCCGTTGAATCCAATGGGGTCGCTGTGTCCATTTCTTTTACTGTCTATGGGATTTACAGATTAAGCACTGGCAGAAACCCCAGGAGGGTGATGTTCGGGGTATCGGAGCCCAACACCTCCTTTACCCCAGCAAGCCTGTGAGCGTGACTTCACTGACTGAGACTTCTGAGTCAATGGGAAGGCAAGTTTTTTTGGCTAAACAACATCCTGCCAACTCCTAAAGGTCAAAAAGGAGGCGGGTGAAATAAAAGTGTAAAATGCCAGCACTGCAGGTTATCTATTCCACACACTGTGGGACAAGCACCCCTTTCTCTTTCCTAGGATAAAACAAGAGAGTCTCAGCTGCTCAGTGGTCTAAACTAGGCCCGTTCAGTTTATATGCCATACAGTTTCAATGGAGTAAAGTTCCTCCGATGTCACCCAAGGAGTTCAGTTCAAGAAGAGGGAAAAAGTTTAGCCCTCGACCTAGCTAAAAGTGCTTCCACCTAGTTGCGCAAGTAACTTTTTTCTGGTCTACTTGTGCAACTAGGTTGAGGGCTAAAGCACACAAAGAATATAAAAACCAGCATGTCTCATCGCTTAGTTGAAGCTTTTATATTAAGTCGTAGGTCTTCAATCTTGCTGCTGGGGACCCAATGTCCTGTAGAGTTTAAGTGTCTACTTTGCATTATATTTGGTTGTCAGTGGAGAATGTTTCTTCAGGAGTAACTGTCCATAAAACTCCTATGGTCCTTGGGGGAGAGTAGGACAGAATATGAGGCGCATGTTTGCACAGTAAATTTGCAAGTACACACACAAAAATTACGCAATTTCTGTGTTTATCACGCCATTTCCACGGAAGCTATTCCCTAGGGGCAGTCATAGCTTGTTCCTTGGCATGTCTGCCCCAGACCGCATATCTGCAATATGGCAGTTGTTCATATCTCATGGCGAGAGACAGAAAGGATGTTAGAAAGAAAATGTTTGGTTACTTACGTAACTCTGGGCCTCTGATAACAGAAGTGAGGTGTCCTCCTCGCAGATGGCACGGACTGGAGATATGCTGAGAGTAAACTGAGGAAAATTTTTGTTTTATTCAGTTGTTGGTTTTGGAAAGGACCTTTTTTTTTTAACCTTTTTTTTAATATAACTTTTCAGAACTAAGACAAACAGCAACAAACGTAATGTGCCTTTTGTTGAATTTTGTATTTAATGTCTGACCTTTTTGATATTTTTGCTTGTGTGAGGAGATTGTCTAAAGCTGTCAGTTTACTGTATGTGTCAATAACATCCCTGTTAAATCATAATTAGATGTTGCAGTATATGCTGCTTGACTGACGTTGATCTCGCTCACTCTTAAAATTATTATTATTAGTATATTTAGCCTACAGCAGTTCAAAGTTACAGACTGTTTTAACTGGGGTGTGTTTTAGACACTTTTTAAACACTATAGTGGTACGTGTATTCTAGCATTTACATAGGATGTGGGTTTAATTGTAAGTGAGTTAGACAGATAGCTGATTAACCCCTCAGATGAGAGCTGTTGTGTTTACTGTGGGGATAGTGGTGTGTCTCAGCAAAAACCAAGCCTTAAGTGCTTTTTTTTTTTTTTTTTACTTTTGACTGTAGAACTAGAAAAAAGGGAAGCAGTGCTTGTCGATTACTTTGTATATTATTGCGTTGTGCAAAAGGTCATGTATGCATAGCAAAATGAAGGTCACAGTAATTGCAGGAACATTCACAACAAAAGAGTAATACAAGGGCAAACTGGTTGAAATACTTTTTTCTATCACAGTTTTATGTACGAATACATTTCTAAGTGAGTTAGTAAGTTGACTTTTTGAAACATGTTCCCACTGTGGCACTTTCAAAAAGATTGGTTTGAGTTCTGTTGACATATTGGTGATTATTACGTTAACCTAATATTGTGTATAATTTAACTCAAATTTGTACATTTAATTGGGGAGAGACATAGTGGGGCATAGTGCGCCCCACCATGCTTTTTTATTACAGAGGTCTTTTGTTCCTCTGTGGTAAAGAAACTAACGCAAGTGTATTCTCTCTCTCTCTCCCTCAAAGAAGCAATTCATTTTCACAACATGACAACATGGGAGGGTTTATATTGCCTTACAGTGCGTCACAGTGCATCTGAAATAGAGGAAGTGTCACATAACTGATATTCTGCTTGATTTCCTACTCTTGACATGGTGAAATAACAGTCATTTACAACAGAAAAACCTGAAGTAAAGTTCTAGATGCATTGTGTTACTAACTCAGTAGTGGCTTGGTGCTGGTGTCTGAAAGCATGTTTTAAAAACGCCGGGAACTCTGTTTTTGTCAGGAATATAGTAATGGGTTCATGCACAAAGTGCTGTTTTTCCCCTCTTTTTATTAGTGGCCCAAGAACAAAATGGTGGTATTTGGTGATGTTTCGTATTATGTCCCCAGATTCCTTGGCTCATTCTCTCATGTTTTAAGCCTAAGCTTGTGTTGTTGTTGTTGTTTTTCCCAGCATATCAATTATTATTTTTAAGACACTTTTCCGCCTGATATTTTAACCTACCAACATTACCCTACATTATTGTATGCATGTTATTGGTCAGTACTGCTTGCGCGACTGCACTAAATTGATGTATTGTGCGTGAAAAAAAGTACCAGGAATACTGGTAAAACGATAACTGGTTTTAACTGGTTAGTTTATCTTTAAATGATTTCCGCTTGGACCCTGATAGTTGCAGATTGTATTTGTGCTGCTGTAAATAATTTGACATGACTCTCTGGTATACTGGATGCTGATTGGTCTATTGCTGCATTCTGTGGTCAAACATTTTTAGATAATGACTGAGACAGATAATAGGCCATTGATTCAGGCAACTGGTTTTCTTTAACTGTGCTAGTTTCGTGTGTTTCATATCACTTTGTGCTCTTTCTTCTCGTATAATAAAATAATTTCTCAAATCAAGCATTCATGATAATGATCAATATATCTTTCTTCTTCTTTGTCTGTGTTCTCTTCCCTTTTTTGCCCATCTTCACTCAAACATACAAATTCTGCAGATCCACGTGATGATCATGTGCTGACCAGGCCCGCATTAAGAACACACAGGGCCCTGGGGCCGTAGTGAACCCTTCATAGTAGCCCATCTTCGTGCCACAACGTTTTCTACCGCAGGAATAATTAGTATTTAAAATAATGATATATTTAAAAAACTCACCTTTGATCACCAAAATTACATATTTAAAGTTTTTTTCCTTGAAAAAAATTCTTCATGGCTTAAAATAGCTTGAATGTAACTACACCCTTGCCTCATTTAGTATTCACGGTTCTATGAATATGCAAATGAGCCCCACCTCCACTCATTCACTCAGCTCAGAGATCCACTCGTTGACGATCAAACGTTGATCTGATTGGTTACAAGGTAGTTTGTGACGTCAGAAACACCAGCGATTTCAAACCGTGTTTTTGAGACTGTCTTTGATTCACTGCAGTTTAAAGGCGAGACACGGCAGGCAAAAATATCGGGGTTTTTTTTTACTGGTCAATTTTGAGATTTTTGGATATTTTTCTTCAATAACATGTCTTCTTTCAGACTTGTGGTGAAAAAAAGTCCGAAATACACATTTAGGTCTTTATTTTACTACACTTTGTCTGTTTGCGTCTGTAGATTTCTCATAAATACAACAAAAGTTGGCGTTCTTAATCAACACGCTGCTCCGCAATCGCTGCCGGCACCCTGTCATCACATGCACCGCTGGAAAGGGCTCTCTCTCTTGTACAATGCTGTCGGATCCAAATATGGTCATTTCCTTTTTATCAGCAACCAATCGTGAAAGTAAAAGGGCTGAATGCGCAATCTCATTGGTTGATGATAAATCTTTAAAGCCTGTTTTCTCAAAATGACTTTTCTCTCATACTCCAAGTCTGAAATCTTCACTTCAGTAGCACCGATATACACCAAATTTTCCAGTCTTGTACCTAGTTATATTATGAAGACATTTACAGAGGGATTTGTAAAAATATTATTCACAGCCTGATTTATATAACATTTTATTCCAAAAAACATGGCGAAAATCATTTTTTTAAGGCTATTGACAGTATATTCTGATTTACAGGATAACAAAAGTAGATATCCATAAATCCCTCTGTAATTTTTTTCCCATCTAATATGTGATAACAATGAAAAAATAATTTTTAACCTGGCTTTATCCAATACTCAGATTTCATTTTTTTTTATATATGCAAATTAGCGCATATTTAATTAGATATAGCCTAATTTGCATATTTAAACATTAAATTACAGAAAACTTGTAATATTTTAATTTTTCTCATCTTAATGTAGGTAATCAACTGGGAAAGTTTCATGGTGATATCTGCTAGTTAAAATTTGTACCCTATTCAACTGTAGTGTCTCGCCTTAAGGAGAAAATACTCAGCAATGGTGTTGACTGATGAATTTACACATGGTTTGTCTTAAAGCATATTAAAAACACCCCATAGACATATAAACAACATTTAAAAGCTGGATTTTCACCACAGGGGGACTTTAATACGCAGAGATACAACGTATCTCTATAGAAAATATAAAAATATTTCAAGCAGCAACACTTTAAAAGCATAGATTCATTAACACCAGAAACAGCAACAACTTTTGTGCATACGACTGCCTTAGGAGTTTGCTTTAAACAGTTGTATCATTAGAAGGTCTTCTTTCTGGCTGTAGAAGAGGGGAATCATCTGGGCTGGACTGGGGCTCAGATTGAGCCAAATTCATTAAATTAAATAAATTAATGATTAAATAAAGGATAGTAGTAAGTAATAATAAAGTAATAATGGATATTTTACTGCAAATGTGTTAAACAATATTAATATTGCATTATATTGCAAGGCTCTTAATATTTTGCAGTTATTAGAACTGAACGTAGGTCCTGAAAAATGACCATAGTTCTTGCATAGAGTCCAGAGTTTAACTGTAAGATCAAGACGGGCGAAAACCAAGCTCCTCATTACCGCGGATTTATGGTTTTTATAATAACAGCAACAATAATATAGATAATAAAAACAAGATAAGATATTTAATAATAAGATATTTGCAATGAAAACATCTTAAACACTATAAAACAACCTTGTTTGTCATTATATTACCCAAGATTTAATATAAGGCTAATAATAGTAACATTAACAGTAAATACCATAATGTCACACAGCTTTAGTAACTGCATGGTCATGTTTATAGTGGTGGCGCTGTATGTGTGAAGAGCTTGTAATTACTGTTGTCTACAGTTAACCTTGACACTTGAGTGTACATGGAGTGTTCAAACTGGTTTCAGGTTCACCATAGAGCCTTTAAAGTGCTCCTATTATGCTTTTGTTTAATATTACCTTTCACTTAGTGTGTAATATAGCTGTCTGTGAATGTAAACGTCTGTAAAGTTGAAAGTGCACGATAGATAAAGTTATTGTCTCCCAAAAGAAAGAATCGACTCTGAACCGCCTAAACGGGTCGTCAGGAATCCCAGTCTCACTTCCGTGACCTGCATTCGTAACACAGTAACTCATTTGCATAATGGCCGCCTATGGTCTTCATTGGCTGCCTGCGAACTACGTCCACTTTGACTCGTACACAACACCAACTACAGCGTTTGAGAGCATGTCGAGAAGTCAGTTTTTTATGACCGCGTTTTTTATTTGGAACAACTTGCTCCTCAGAATCACAACCTGTAAGTATGATTAATTATTGAGATTTTCTACCGGGTTTTCAAAATACGTAGTTTTGTGTTTTATATTGTGTAGGTCTCCGGCTAACTCGCGTTATTACTGTCTTACTGAAAATCAATTGTGGGCCACTACAAAAACTATTACCTAAAACTTTGTCTATTGATACAGATTGTTTGTCGTTCTTCTTACTACTTTGAGTAAAGATTAAGGATGGAGCAAGATTTGTTTTACAAACTTTAATGTTACATCAGTCATTCACGTTAGAGCTCGGCTAATGTATACCCTGTCATTGATCCAGTTCCCGCATGTGCACCGCAATAAATTAGAAACATACACATCAGTTTGTTGATGGACATACTCTTGTTAATGCTGATGGTGAGGAATTGCAGCTGCAACATCTCATAATGTTCCTCAAACTGAGTAGCGTATCACTGAGAAACGTTCAAGATGTTCTTGCGATGGAGGTTCGGGTTGAATAACTAGTTCTTCCAATGTTTCATCCTCATCAGACTCGCTCTTGGATTGATGTGGTAAAATCGACGCCATCGTTACTGTCTTTACAGTGTGTGCAATCACTGAGCTTTAGGAAGCCTCTGGAGCTGAAGTTCAGCTATGGTATAATGGGCGTTTCGTTTCCAAAACACATGCTGTAAGCTGTAGACCAATCACAATACACTGGGTCGTCTGGCCAATCAGAGCAGAGCAGGCTCGCTGAAAGGATGTATTTAGAGACACTGAATCCTCGGACGAGTCGTTTGAGAATCATTGAAAAATGTGTTGATGTGTAAGTGTATATTATGAGAAAAGGAAAATCTTTAATGGATGTTATAAAACGGATAGTTCCGTTCCTTGATTCTGATTGGTTGAGCCGTGTTCGAAGCCGTTACACACACCTGTGACCGCATTACATTAGTGTTACTGCGCAACTGCCGTTTGTGATCCTTTGTTGCTGCATGTGTTGCTTAGCAACCTCTTTGGAACTACATTTCTTGGCGGAGGAATAAATGTGATAAATGTATAAAATAAATGATCGTAACTTATTGCTTGTTGTAGGAGACGTCAAAAACAAAATTAGGAACCTTTAGAATAGCATAATAGGGGCTGGTTCAGTAGAGCGGCGAGTTCGTCAGCTCTGTGCGTGAGACGGTCCTGCGACTGCTGGATTAATGCGGTTTAATCAGGTAGCGGCTCCATCGTTTGGCTTTTGCTCTCTGTTTCCCAGGTGCTCCACTAAATAACAGCGCTTAATGTGTGGGGGTGTGGAGGGGTTTTGGCTGAACACCGGGAAAAGTTCAGGTGCTCCCGATTGCCAGTCAATCTACTCCCAAGCCAATCACGGGCCCCTTCCTAGCCCTATTGTTAATGCGGCCCTGGTGCTGACGTGCATTAATATAAATTAATAAAGAACACTTTATGACTTTACAATTTGTTGACCAGCTGATGCCATAATGGGAGTCTTGATTAGTGCTGCGAGAGATAGAGATGGAGAGAGCTCTAAATCCAATATCCTGCTGAGAACTTTTACAGCTTAATGACCCCCCCCCCCCCCCCCCCCCCCCCCCCATCTCTCTTTCTCTTTCAGGCTTTCTCACGCTTCGGTCTTTTTCTCACTCGTTGTATCTGGCAAATGATTGCAGCACTGTGTATTTGGTGCCTCTACCATCCTTCACTCTCACTAAAATTGACACAGTGACATTACATTCATTGATACAGTAGCCCAAAAACAGTATTTGGATGCTAAAGTCAGGGGTCTAGTAGTCATTTCAGAAGTCAGGGAGGCAGACTGTTCAGTATAAGAACAGAAAAAATCTTTTTAGAGGTTTGTTTCTCCAATTTGCAGCAAATTGTCGAGGGCTGGACAGGACAAAATGTCTATCATGTCGGTATAAAAGCAACAACAACAAAAAAGAACAACAAAAAGAAATTGCTCCTGGTCTCTTCCCTTTTGCCTAATAGGTAGGAAAACTTCAACACCCATAATGCACTGGGCATGGCCACGCCCAGTCTGTTTCTATTGGATAAGCTTGACCGGAGAACTTGAGTAGGAAACATTTCTTAGCAAACTTTAAAAAATCTGCAAACTTGCACTTTAAGCATTGCATTTCACACAGAACATTTGTTTTAGTCTTTAAATGATAAAACAATAGATGTACTATTAAAAAAGACAAAGTGTTCATTAATATATATATATATATATATATATATATATATATATATATATATATATATATATATATATATATATAAAATAAAGTTTTGTTTTTCATGTTGCTTTGATTCTATAAAAGCATCAGTCACTGAAAAGGAGTGTCTTTACCAAGTTATTTTAAAACGACATGACCACACTTCAGGTCTACAGATGTTGAATCCTCAAATTAACTAATCATGTGACATTTCTTTAGTAAGGATACAGGATCATGGGCTTTTCAATCCATCCAAATAAGATTAATCAGCGGAACTGTGACCACAGTTACGGCATCACTGTCCGGAAATCTCCTGGAATCAGTGTTGGCCTTGTCTCTGTACGGGAATGAAGAGTCAGGGCTTTTCAACGTGTTTGCTGCACATTCGGGCCCTCAGCCTTTTGTTGTATACTGCATCTTTGATCTGCTTTATGTGCTCTGTGTGTAGGGTGGGTGTTAACTCAGTCACTTCTGCAGAATGTTTTTAGCATTTGCGCGTGGCTGGGTCATAAGGTCTTCCATTAGTCATGGTGCTTTTGAGAGAGACACTCTGGTTTGTGTGTGTGTGTGTGTGTGTGTGTGTGTGTGTGTGTGTGTGTGTGAGAGCGAGTATAATAGGGAGGGAGAACTTCCTGTTTTGTTTGTGTTAAAATATTAATCAGTAGTAAAACCTTACGCTCTTTACGGTTCCCTTTGTTTAATGTCCCTCATCTCTATCAAAAACAGGTTACAGTTTTTTCCAATTGCTAACACACTAAAATGGCATGCACAGCACAATTATTTAAACTGACACACAGAGAGCAAAAGTCTCCAAAAGTCTAAACATTTTCTGCTTTACACACATTTTGCAATTCAAAATGCCACTTTTTAAATGCACTGAACACGGTTCTCTGCGTAAGACACAACAATCTGACATAAAGTCACATTTTTGCCATTCAAAATTACACTACATGAGCTGATTGGCCAAAACACTTCAATCTTTTTCAGTATACTGGTTTTTTGTGAGCATATTGTTTGGTAAAAAATAAAAAAATAATTGTTTCAACAGCATGTGTGTGTATCTGCAAATATTTCTGTGCTTGTGAACAATCTGAACAATTTTTTACAATTTGAACTATTTTAGTATTATGGCAAAGCATACTAAAGATGAGAGCGCTCTTCATTATGCCCAAAAGTGTGTAGTTGGTTAGACAAACATCTGGTAATATGAATGAAGTGTGTGCCATTTCGTGCAAAAGTTTGATTTTGACATTTTGGTTGCAGTGCTTCATTTTGCAGGATATATTAGGGATTTTGCAGTTTGGGTGTGTGGTTTTGTGAATTGTGTTAAGTATTTTGATAAAACCAGCCTAGTTTGCAAAATTGTGGGTTAGCAATTGGAAAAAACTATAATAGACAAAAAGTCCACACTCTTTAAAACACAGGCAACTAAAGATCAAAGAATTCACAACATTCGATTACAAAAGTAATAATGTTTTTTGGTAACACTTTATTTTACAGTGTCCTTGTTACATATGTTACATGTCTTTACCATAGTAATAATAGTAAATTATGCATAATTACATGCAATTAACCCTCAACCAAATCCTAATCCTACCCTAACCCTATAGTAAGTACATGTAGTTGCTTAATATTACTCAGTACTTAAATATATAATTACACTGTAACAATGACACCTTAAAATAAAGTGTAACCTGTTTTTTTTTGTGTGTGTGTGTGTGTGTGTGTGTTTTATAGAAATCCTTTGGATTAACTGAAATGTTATTTTATATTGAATAAATGTATACCATTTTAGTCAGAGTAGACTAACTTAAATTACTGAAGAACACATTATTGATGGATGATTAATTAAATTTTAAGGGTATTTTCCTTTAAGGGTAAGGAAAAAAGATAAAGGATATAATGACGGTTTAATTTTGTCTTTCCAAAAAAATTTTTTTTTGTAATCCAAAGCTTTAATTCTGTGTTCGTTATTATAAGTACAGTTAGAGGCAATGCCGTTTTATTATATATGTTATATATTATTACATGTTATTACATGTCTCTTGTGTTTTGATTATAAAATGTGAAACACACAGGACACTCTACTTTCCGGCTACTTTACTCATCTGTAATTTTCAATTAAACATGTCAGCTAATATTTAGCTGTATCAATTTTTAACGGTGCATTTGAAACAAAACAAATAGCCAAGTCTTTTTTCATAAAGGTTGTAAAGGTTCAACCAAACCTTTAAAGATAAACAAAAAAAGAGCCTTTTTTTGTTTACCATATTTAGCTATATCGCTGCTAAAACTCAAAAAAAAAAAAAAAAATTAAACTATGACTGATAAAACTTAAACATATGGCCTAAATAATATTGTATTCAAAAAGATGGATGAGTCGGTCTACGTGCTCGAGTGAGAGCCGAGTCTATCCTAGGGAATAGAACAGCGCCCAGCAGTCAGGCAAGTCAGACGGATATAACATTTTACCACACAGAAATGCCAGGCAAGCAGAGCTGAGAAAACGACACCGCTAAAAATCACTGAAATTATAGCGAAAAACTTTCTGCCTATTAATTTTGTTGAAGGACAAGGATTTGAAGAGACCCAGTATACTGAAAGGCAGCCTGTCGAAGACTGTCACTAGTCTAGTCAAGTCACCTTTATTTATACAGTGCTTTGTACAATACAGATTGTTTCAAGGCAGCTTTACAGTGATAACAGAAAAATGATGGATTTTGACTGTTGTTCTGCTGAAGTCAGATCAGTGTTGAGAAATGCCACTACTCGTGGACCACACTGAATCCTATGGAACGCTAATTTGCCATTACATCACTGGGAATGGGAAAATGGGAAATACCCAGTATTAAGAGTACTGGGTATTATAAACACTCTCATATTAGAGACGTGCAGAAACGATCACTCTTTGAGTCTGTTTCTCTCAGTTCTCCGGTCTGGACCACATGCTCTCGCAAAGCTAACTAATCAGACCTCAAGATGCCGCCCAAAATACCACCAAAACCAGTCAATTTTAAACACACACGTTCAGTGGTTTCCTCAGTCATGTGCGAGTGCTTGAGTACTGGTACTCGTGCCCATCCTTAATAGTACACATGTTCACTTAATATCTCTTAGTTTGTGGTAGTTGGGTAAATATAGGGCAACCATGAGGATGTCGCTCCTTCAAAAAGATTTAAAACTTCTCTTTCATTCAATTAAAGGATTTTTTTTTTTTTTTTTTTTTTTTTTTAAGGAGTATTTTGAGCAGTGAAGAAGAAAGTGTTTCAACCTGCCCTGATGTGCAGTGACTGCAAATGCTCTCCTCTCTCCGTAACTGTGTGTTTTTATGTCTTCCTCTGTCTAAGTTGGTGTTCACAGAGTCTGTACTTTAATACTTTGTGTTCTTTCTGTTAGGGTTGTCAAACGTATCAGTACTTCAAGTACCGGTCGGTACCAGTGTTGCCAACTTAGCAACTTTGTCGCTAGATTTAGCGACTTTTCAGACCAGGGTTTTTTTTCCCAAAAAAGGAAACAGTTTCCTTCCTACTTTTTTTCCGCCAGTACTGTCCTGCCAGTGTCTTGCTTTCCCCCTGCCGTCACACCTCTCTCTGCATCTACCCTGTTCAGTGAGTGACACACACACACACACACACACATTTGTTATCTTTCAGTAGAGCGCAGTTTTTATTTCCCTTGTAAATAATAAAATGATAACCATTAAATGTCAAAACCACAGCCCTAATGGCTATGTTGAAATATGACATATGATTGATTCACTGAGACATGCAGATTTGTTGAATCAAACTGTTGTTGTCTGGTAACTTATGATAAGTGTTTTAGGGGTTGTTTGCTCATAAATCGGACTGAACTGGTTAAAGTTAAGATAAATTTATCTGCAGTCGAGTGGCTTTACGCAAAGCTCCTTTTCACATTCAATATTTTTTTTTTAAACAATTTTATGTCATCTGAATCGGTGACTAGCGATTCTGCTATTTAACTGTTTCTCAGGAGCTCTGTTAAATGTAAGCTCTCAAATTAAATATGAAATATGTAAGCTCTCTAATTTTTAGGCCTGTATGTGTAGGCCTGTAATTTTTAGGCCTGTAAATGAGTTACAAGAATTATTGTTTCACATTGATACTCAACGCAACCCATTGGTGTAGTTCAAATTAATGGGACAGTCTTATGTATTTAGTTATTATTCCAATTATAATTTTCATTACCATTATTTCATTTATATTTTCTTTTCCATGTTTGTCATATGACCAACCAGTCTTTGATGCTGATTCCGGCTGTATGCAAGCGTTTTCACAGAGAAAAGCACACGTTTAGTCCTTCTGTTCTCCTGCTTGATCACTGGCTCTATAATAAGAGTGCTGGAAAGCTTTGTGTGAACTTGATCACAGTCCAACAAAGCACTAGTTCATAAAGTGCTCTTAAAGGAAAAAACTTAAGTGAAGGGTTAACCTCAGAGCACAGTAGCTCTTAAGAAAGGGTGGCGTCAGCCGGGAGACGTCAGAGGTCTGAGAACGTCAGTGATATTGAGCTGCGGTTGGGCTTCCTGAAGCATAGAGTTATTAGAAGCTCTTGATGTGAGCTGTAATGGATGTGGTGAACTGTGGCCCCTTTAAAAGCAGACAAAGTGCACTTACACAGCATTGACACAGCAATTAACTCTTGTTGCTTTTGGGTTTGCGTATATCTAAATAAACAATAGTGTGCTTGTATGTGAAAATCTGTGTTCACAGTTTGAAATACCACATCCTCTGTCCCCTAATGTGGGTATGTCTTTGTATAGCTTGCCATTTCTCACCAGTCTGTGTGGAAGCTAGCCGTGAACCACATCCCCCTCCTCCGACCCCGTTGTCTCGTCGATTGACATTGTGTGACTGAGTTTCCGCACCTGTCTGGTGTCTGTTTGATGAAGTCCTGCTTATGAGGTTTTGAGTTTGTTTGTAAGGTGAGAACGGAGATAAGCAGCATCATGTGGTTCACTGACTCATTGTTGTGCTCTTCAGGGAAAATGCTGTCTGGAAATAGCAAGTGTTTGTTTTTAGACACACAAGGGGGCTATTTTGGAATTGAGGCTATAGAACAATGTAGTTTTGTTTTGTTTTTGTTTTTCATTTTCAAGATATAGTTCATCCAAAAAATGAAAATTCTGTCATAATTTACTGTAATTCTATGGGAACACAAATTAATCTAATACTCTCCCATTACTTTTGAGAGCTTCAAAAAGTATATAAAGAGTAGGGGCCCTATCTTGCACCCAGTGCAATTGACTTGGCATAAATCTAGCTTACACATTTACCCAAATTATTATATGCCTGTTTAACCAAAGCTAATTTGGGTGGGTTTCTCCCATCCCCATACAATGTCACTTCTCTGTGTTTTACGGCCCTGACGAGAACGTCGGTCTCCTCGGCTGTGAACCGCTCCTGGCGTGCGCCTGGCAAATCCGCCTTTATAATAGCAATCCGCCATGGAACAAGCATGCCTGCTCTTAAAGGGAATGTGAGATGATGCTCTGATTGGTTTATTTCACGTTACGCCCAGACCACACCTATGAGTAATGTAGCTACTTCAGACCAACCCATTTTAGATTTGCGTCGGGCGTAAGAGTCATTTATGCCGCCGGTATAATAGCAACAGCGCGAGATCCGCCCACAAAGTTACTTGCGTTTCGCGTTTGATACTTGCGTTTCAGATCGTTAAAATAGGGCCCTAGGGGTGTAACAATATATCGTCTTTCAATATATCTCAATACAAAAATGCAACAGCATGTATCGTGGATAGTGAAACTATGTATTGTGTATAGTTCACCCAAAATAAAAATTACTGTGCGTGAACAAATTCAAGTTTTCAGAGTTTCAGTGTCAGCACTACATTAAACTGCTATATATAATGTTGAATATAATGTATAATAATGCGATGGGGGAATATTTGTGGGTCCTGATAATGCCAAATGTCTTGCGTTACCAGTAAAAGTGGCCTACATTATTTTAAATATATCTAGTCAGTGAAAGAGCGCAAGCATATTCGTCTGAAATAATTCAGTATTTTCAGCTTCAGAATCATGAATATTGTTATTCTGGTGTCTCTTGTCCTGTGCGTTGGGTTTCCAGCACCAAGTCCAAGCCTGTTCATTGTACACACAATGTAAAACCAAATTTAGCATTTTAATCAACAGTCATTTTTTGTTAACTTTTTACTTGTCTTGGAGTATCGCAATAATATAGTATCGTGAGTTCAGTATTGTGATATGTATCGAATCGTGACATGAGGGTATCGTTACAGCCCTAATAAAGACTTTGTAAAAGTAATCCAAATGAATTGAGCGGTTTATTTAATTTAGGCTCTTATTCTCTTATAAACATTGATCAACGCACATAGAGCAAGCATGGTTGAGCTTCTGTTTACCATATTTGAAGTGATCTGTGTTCACGTTGATCACATTTCTCTTTTTTTCTCACATGCAAAAATGTTTTATGAAAATGTTTGCTTCGGTATTACTAATTACTATTCATATTTTTCAGTCATGTGACTGGTGTGGAGACATGTAGGGCAAAACATCCATAGAACTGCATCACAGACCTGTCAATTTCACATCTGTTTCAAGCCACAAATATTTAGATTACCTCTCAAAAGAAGAAAAACAATTGTATGTGGACAAAAAAATGCACGTTTTGGGCTCTTGCGATCCATATACAGCACATGCTGCAGTATTTCAATCACTAAAACTGCGGGACATTATAAATGCTCAACGTGAAAAACACTTGAAGTGCCTTAATGTGCTAAAACAGTGGTACTCTTAAAAGATCAAATTCAGTATAAACTTATTGATGATGCATAAAGGTGAGCAGATGAGTCCAGAATACAAACGCAACACGCTAAATTGATGTGGCAAATAATTAAAAAAAACTTTTTCAATGGAACACTTTAGAGAAACTGTGCATTGCATTTATATTCTGGGTTCATCTGCTTACCTGTACTTACTATGCATCAGCAATAAGGTTTACATTGAATTTGGTCTTTTAATGTCTCTGCTTACTTTATTAGTACTTAGTACAAACCTGGTAAAAATAACTGGCAGCCAATAGAGGAAAGACTTGTTCCTATAAGGGTGTGACATCAGATGAAAACTCATAATGATTTGCTCATATTTGAGCAAGCCCCTTAAAATGACACCACAAATTGTTGAGGAGAGGTGTGCTTTTACTTTTCTAAATAATTTCTAAATGGGTCTGACAGGCGAGACCAGAGGCATTTCTAGCAACCAAAATATCATACAAAATCCATTCAGAACACCTTTGCAACTGCTTAGTAATGCTTTTACATCTCTCATAAAACTGCACTAGTGCACTATTTAATGGGACAGTTATTTGTAGTGGTGTCCATTAATGTCCGATAATGAACATTATCGAGGGCACTCGTTGGATTCTACTCCACTGAGCCTGTCTAGGATCATTTGGAGTGCCCTCTGAAATCAAAATGTAAGTTTTTTTTAGCTTTTAGTATGAATATGTTAGCCTTTAGGTTATGAATAAGCTGGTGTGTTCCAAAACAATGACAAAATTCGCATTTAGGAGATACAAGCATTCAAAACTTAGTCTCTCACTTCCCGCTAAAATGGATCACGGAGACTTCAGCTTCTCATCACATCTTCTGTCCAATCAAATACTCTCCAGAATCTAAAGCTCCGCCCCATATGCTATAAACAACACCTGGCCAAAGCGACCGTTGACACGTCACAGAGCAATATGGGTTGGAGATGTGTGTTCAGTTGCTCAAACGTTCGAGTTTTATTCCGTTTTCCAACTGTATGTTGGTTAAGAATGAAACGGCTAGAATTTATTCACAGCTCTACTATTGAATCCAACGTATCATCAGCGCTCGGATTCACTTCCATGTCGCTGTCAAGTACGACTTGCAGTCTGTGAGGTAAACTAAACGCTATTGGCTATTTGAAAAGGGGGAGGGGCCGTTCAATATGTCCCGCCTTAGCTTCCTGTTTCAGTGGAAATTACGTCAACGCATCAAACAAAGCTGCGTGTTCCAAAGTACTTCAGTGGGACTTTAAATAACGGGCCAGTGCGGTGCCAAAATCAGACTCCCGCCAGATTATGACCCCCCTGCTTCTCCCTACCACACAGGAAAATGAGACACGACAGTGCACACATTTCTTTACGCACTTAAGTTTACCTTATTTAAATGGAAAAAGCCTTTTACTTTCATCTTTTTACTTTTACCTTTGTGTTTTATTTTACAGCTAACCTTTGTTTGTCTTGATTTTTGTTGAGGTTCCCATGGTTTGGCTCCAGCGCGCTCTCTGCCATGCCTCCCGCCAAGACAGATCAGCTGGACTTGTGGGCGGAGTCAGGGCTGGATGGAGACGACCAGGTGATGGTGGACTTCCTGTTGCCCACTGGAATCTACATCCAGATGGAGGTTCCTCGGGAGAGCACCATCCAACACATCAAACTGGTACGTATGTTTCTTTACAAACAGATTCTCCCTTTCGGAGTCTGGACGAACACTTCAGGTGTGAAAACTGGGGTTCAGATAACTACTAAAGATATTTTAGCAAACGCAAAGCAGCCCCTGGCAACCACCCAAAACAATCAAGCATTCCATGTCTTCTGAAATTTTTATTTTTACCTTTTAGATTCTAGTTTAACCATTACCAGGAAAGAATGCAAGGGCACTTCAGATAGTTTATAGCAGAGCACTTCAGCTTCAGTCCTGAGAGGCCAGTGTCCTGCTTAGTTCAGACAAAGTTCCTCTTAAGCCCTATTCGGACGGTAATTGTTTCTCTTGGGGTAGTAAGGTATTTTCAACATTTAAAGGGGTTAGTCTGTGATTTTATTGCCGTCCGAATCCAGAATGTCAGTGTTTTTGTGTACCACCACCCGTGTAAAAATCCCTGGCCGAATTACCTACTGTTTTTTGACCAACACCAAGGTCGTATGGTGATTTAATTGCCGTCCGAATCCACATCTCTGAGTTTACAAGAAGAGATCACTTCGAAATTGGTTGTTTAAATCCTTTTGATCACTGCAGAGCACCGTACGTGTGATAACTGTTGCGCTTCACTGTAATTTGCATGCATTTTAAAGATGTACACTTTAATTTCATAAGTAAACATTTGAAATGGGCCATTATTGTGGCAACAATATATGATAAAATTTTAAAATATGTAGGCTATTATACACAACATTAAAAATATAAACCGAGCAGGTTTTTTTTTATCTATATTTTTTAAATAACATCCTTTTGAGATAAAATGCAAGACATGAAAACCGTGTACGCGCGTCTAGCTTCCTATTTAAAAACAAATGAGATTTAAATAATTAAATAATAAACAGAACATTTATTTTCCTATAATTAAATTAAATATGAATTTATTCGTATTATTCCAAGCATATGACATTTTAGTTACAGCAGACAATCATGTGTCTGACCACTTGAGCAGCGGGTTCGTGGGATTACAAAACTCACTCCTCCACTGTCAATAAATCGCCATCAGAATGCATGAGTTTATCACTGAGATGCCATGCAAATTTAGTTTTACAGACGTCCACGTGAGAAACAATTACTGTCTAAATAGGGCTTAAGACAAATCATTCTCGGCAGCCATCTTTGAAACTGGCAGCTATTTCAATTAGAGGTCGACCGATATGGTTTTTTTCAGGCCGATGCCGATGCCGATCTTTAGAAATCCGGGTCGGCCGATGGCCGATAAATGCTGCCGATTTATTTTGGCCGATATTTGGCCGATTATGTGCTTGTTTTTAACCTCTATTTGAAAGATAAAATGTAACACAAATAAATACTTAAGATAGACAAGATTTCTCAACAAAAACATTTATTGAACACTTTACCAATCTGCACTTGTACAAAAGACAAAAAGAACTTGAGATATGTTTGGTAATTGTACCTGAATGAATTGAAAATTAATTTGCTACATTTCAGATTAATATATTTGTTTTCCTTAACATTTGAATTAACAGTAACTTAAACACTTTGCAGTTTGAATGATGTCCTGATAAACAAAATGACGGAGTATGTTTTTATGTTTCCACTGTTCGATCGCGCCCGCGCCTCTCACCACACACAACACCCCGCAGCGCGCGTTTTGCACACAAATAAGTAAACACTTTGCGGACTTTAAAACACACGCGACTTTTCGATCTCGATCGCGCCAGCCTCCCTCCCTCTCTCCTCCCTCCCTCCCTCTCCCTCCCCCTCCCTCCCTCCCTCCCTCCCTCCCTCCCTCTCTCCCTCCCTCTCTCCCTCCCTCCCTCCCTCTCTCCCTCTCTCCCTCTCTCTCTCTCTCTCTCTCTCTCTCTCTCTCTCTCTCTCTCTCTCTCTCTCTCTCACACACACACACACACACACACACACACACACACACACACACACACACACACACAACGCATTGCAATCTTTACATCGCAGCCGGAGCTAAAGCGGAGCTACAGATTAGGTGTCCCTAAAGAACCCGCGTATCTAACAGTAGTTCCGCATTACTTTGCACGCGAGTTTTATTTATTTTTATAGCGTGTATTCTCCGTGGAAATTTATACACCGAACCGTGACGCCTGTACCGTTTCGGTTCAATACGAATACATGTACCGTTCCACCCCTAGTCTACAGTGAAATACAGTCACACATTACACTACTGTTTGGCCAGCATTTTAACCGTGTTTAATCCAGCTACTAGCTAACGGAATGTTAAAGTTAACTGCTGACTAGTGTCAAGTGCAGCGAAGCGATGTTTCTGTTATTCTAACGTCCGTTTTCAGAGCATCCAAGAGAAGCACAGGCATAACAGTAGCACTGTTATGAAGCACAGAAATGTGCGTTGATATTCGGTCCGGTAAATAACGGTCGTTAAGGCACCAGTGCCGTATTAGCACTGGGTCTGTCTGTAGCTACCCAACCCTAGCAAAGCAAAGCCAGTCCTTCACTAGCATATAGTTGGTCTCTTTTTTTATTACTTACTTCTCTGCATTGAGTGACAACCCTCTCAAATATAAGACACACAAACAGAACAAATAAAAGTCTCAGAATCACTGTCTGTAAATTCTTGCTTACTTATTGTGACATGATCGCAACCCTTCTGCTGTGCTAATGCAACCTCAACTACGCTATCAATTTCAAAGTAGCCGAACGTCATGTCGCCTATTCATGTTTTTTCTCTAAGTTGGCAGTAACATATCAAAAGTTTTTAATTAAATATAAAGGAGTTTTCTCCAAGGAACTTAGCTCCTTCCTTAAGCACTGGATGAGGTCTGCTCACTCTGCTGGAGAATGACTCTAGGCGCAGCATGCGTCGAACGCGTGTTCCACAACAACAACACTAGGCTGCCCACAGATGCGCCTGCCTAATAATCGGCTTGATACACTTGGATATTGGCCGATGCCGATTATGTTAAAAATGCAAAAAATCGGCCGATCAATCGGCCGACCGATGAATCGGTCGACCTCTAATTTCAATCATGCACTCCTATCTCTTTGAATGGGAAAACATCAAATTCTTCAAAGCTGTTCACCAAACTTACCTTTAAATTTCATATTTGAAATCACCAATGATATCTGACAGCAATTGTCTCATAAATTTTGTTTCTAAACACTCAAATCATGACAAAAAAATGCATTTTTCCCATTCATAGTATCTAAAGTCTTTGGTTTAGCTCTAACCCTAACCAGACAACTCAAACAAGCTAACCATGTGCTGAGTCCGAAATCGAATACTTCCCTACTATGGAGTACGTGAAAAACAGTACAGCAACAGAGCAGTATGTCCGAATACATAGTGTTATATAAACAGCAGGCAAAAAGTCCCCGGATGACCTACTACTTCCTGGTGAGATTCTGAAGTGCGCATTCGATGGACACTTTACCATCCCATGAGGCCATGGGAGAGGATTTATGAATGACATTGAAGCGACACAATTGACGCTGACAGTAACAACATGGCAGATGTAGTATATCCGAATATCATTTGTGCTACACTAGGGTTGGGAATCGAAACAATTCTGGAATCAAAAACTTGAGGTCAAGTATCGGATACTTGTTATAAAATTTACATTTCGATTCCTCTTATCAATTCCTTTGTGAGCATTTCAATATAACTTTAAACGATTCAAGCGCGAGACGACTTGCGTGCTGTTTTCAGTGCAACTCTTAAAGTGACAGCAGCCTAATATTCCCACTGCCATCTCTATATTTAACACTAATCAAACAACAAAAGACTTCTTGACCGAATAACGTCTGTAAAGTATATTTGTAATGTATATTTTATTTATAAAGTGCAGTGTTATTTACATTTCTGTACCTGAAAATCTTAAAACACTTTATTTCAATCATATATTTGTTCAGTTTTTTCTTTTGTTGTGATTGCTATTTTTTTATTTGTTCTTTTTTAATTACTGAGTGTTTACTTGTCTTTAATAAAGCTTGGCATTTATGTTAATTAGGCTAGGTGTTTTTCTATGGTATTTTTAAACCACAGGCATGCATTCCTTGAATAAGTGTTCTTTAGCCTGTTGAACTTTGCTCATTATATTCAGCTACAATTAAATGTTTTGCAATAAGACGTAAGAATGTGAGCAACCTTTTTGGAATCGAAATTAGGAATCGATAAGAATCGGAATCGATAAGCAGAATCAAAATCGTATTCAAGCAATAACCAACCCTATACTACACACATTCATGCTATATAGAATGTACTTTTTTAATGGTTGTGTATGTGAGACAGTATGTGATTTCGGATGCAGTGATGGTGTTCAGAATTACTTGCAAATCAGAGACGGGTGTGTTTAATTAGAGTTGGAACTAAAGTCTGCAAGACACCGGCCGTCCAGCACTAAAGTTGAAGAGCCCTGGTTTATATAGTATAGCTAGTATTGAGAATTTATATTTAACATGCAGTTTTGATTGTATCATTTACTCTCATCATCCTGTTTTTGTGTTTGTGTAGCTGTTATGGAAGGAGGCGCAGACATACCCTCTCTTCTCATTGCTGGGGGAGATGGAGGGTCACATGTTCGAGTGTGTGAACCAGGCAGCAGTTCACGAGGAGCTGGAGGACGAGAGCAGGCGACTATGCGACGTGCGACCGTTCCTGCCTGTCCTCAAACTGATCACACGCAACTGTGGACGTGCAGAACGCCTACTCGACTCTAAGATCGGAGTCCTCATTGGCAAAGGTGACACTTATGCACTTAATCACGTGTGTAATGAGCTATACTTTTAGCTAATATCCATTAGATTTTGATTTTTCAGTGACCCTTTCTGCAGGTTATATTTGTTACCCCAGTGGGTAACAACAAGCAAATGTCTTTTTTTTTGTATTATGAGAGGATCACTGAATCATTCAACTCAAACAATTTGGTCAAAAACTGTGATTAATTCAGGAATAAACTATCACTAAATCTTGCTCAGAGGCATGCACAGTTGAAAAAATTTTTTGCAGACCAAAAATAGACCAAGCAACTAGCAATATTGTGTCTTAAATGCACATTACTTCATATACATTTTTTTACTGAACTGATATTTAAAAAAATTACACACTCACAATTGAGCTGTTCAAAATATCAGGACTGTGTGATGACCTATGGCACAACAAATTGAAACAACAACACTCTTGCTTTTGTCTTACAGATTTAAAAAAAAAAATGTGTTAATACCTCTAATTTTTATTTTATATTTAGGTTTTTTTATGTACAACATGTAATACATATATATATATATATCTCAATGTGCTTTGTTTTAAAAAATATTGGCAATAAAAATGAAAACACTAGAGTCGGGCATTGTTTGAATTGCACTAGTAGTATAATCAGTATTTAAAGGGAGACAAATAAGAGCTCTTTGTACCATTAAAACATCCTAAAGGTTTCATAGCTTAAAAAGTCCTTGTCATTATAAACAAAGCATTTATTTAATCAAGCTCCAAAAACAGCTCGTTTTGATATTTAAATCTGTGATGTCACACTGGCAAATAAATTTGCATACGACTGCCTCCAGAGTTAAGGTGCGCTCCATTTGACCGTAAGTGGACTGGGAAGTGGACTTCACAGGGTATTTCACCATCTTAAGTGAGATTCCAATCCGAAGGGAACGAACATGTTCAGTTCGAAGGGCACTGCAAACGGCGTAGGGAATAAGGGAACATCGATACATCACTTCACAGGAAGTGGAGAGCGAAAATCAACCAACTGTCATTGTGCATCGCATCACCAGCCTGAACTAACCATGGAGCACAGCCGTTGGAAGAGATTTTAAATTAAAATTTCTAACGGCTCTGAGTTTACGTATGCATTTGAGTATTCATAAATATTGTTATTATTATACAAACTAGAGTAGGCTATTTATGAATGGTTGGGGTGATGAATGTTACATTTCCATAGTCTATTGTATGCATATCTACACAAATTAAAAGTGTTGAGAAGCAACTGAGGCGCAGTCATTTTTTATTTTTATTTTACTTTATTTACCTCAGGAATGTTTGCTAATTGCTATGCAGCTGCGCGTGGGAAAGAAAACGCACGAGATGAGACCTCTACAATTATTAAGATTATATTAAGAGCACATTTATATATAGATAACCAAATCTATATTTCAGTACAGCTTATGTACAGTACAGCTTATGCTTCAAAGCATAAGTTACAGTACTGTTACAGTACAGCTTATGTTTAGTCATAAAGTAGTCTAATAAACTAATACAATGCTTTGATTTTTATTTATTAGATAGGCTACGTGTTTTGTAATATATAGGCCTATTATATGATTTTAAATTTAAAAGTAAAGTAAATTACAATATTTATTTAAGTTATATCATAATCTGCGTGACCCTGTTGTTGCCTTTCTTTGATGACGTTGCAGGGCATTCCAGATGAGCGATTATTGTCAGCGAAGTCCACTTCAACTGATGTACCGTGTTTAGGGAGTAGGGGGCAGTGAACACTGCGTAGGGACCCTGTCGAATGGAACGCACCTTTAGACACTGACGGATACATACATCATCGCACCATAGGCCCCACCCACTTGCGTTCAGTCGCTTAACGGCTGACGTTTGGCCTACACTGGATATGAGCATCACGTCTAAAGCAAACAGAAGCCATTATAATCAGTGACGCTGTCTACACTGGATACAGTTTACAGATGTGTGTTCAGTTTCTGATGTATCCATACACTCGAGTCTGTCGACAACAGGACAAATGAAGAGTGAAAGAACGTTCGCTTCGATTCCAGTTTAAACTGTTCGTTTGTGTCTCTGTACAGACTTTCAGAAGGATCCTAGCATTGGAAACAAGCGGATGGTTTAGTGTAATGGTGTCCTGGATCACGTCTTGCAATAGCTAGAGTGCGGTGATTAGGGATGGGCATTCGATTAAATTTTCTTAGTCGATCGTCGGGAGAATTAACGATCGACTATCGATTAATCATTAATATTTTTATATTGAAATTCATTATTTATTTAACTTTTTATAAATTAAAAATGCAATGAAAATACAAAAATACAGTTTGTTTGTCCTCGATGAGATCTTTATTACAAGAAGATCAACTTGTGGCAGTGAAACTGGACGTTCGGTAGACTTGAAGATATGCCCTGCGGTGCTCTAAAACAGCGGAACCTGCAGCTGCGAGCCGGCGTTCTTAAACAGAGACCAATGGCCACTTAATCCGTTTTCTGTGATCGGATAGCTATCCGATCGTGAAAAGACCAAATGTAAATGCCCTCCGAAACGCATTCGAGACGGATTTAAATCCGATCGCTCAAACCACTTCAGGAGGAGATCTGAGACGCTTTCCAGACGAAACTGGACAAGAGTAAATGCATCTGGTTGTTGAAACCACATATGTAAATTTGACTTATCCCAAAAATGCTAAGAAATAAACGTGTGAGAGCGTGTTATAGGCTATATGTCATGTTATAGCCAGATATGACGACGCTACTTCAACACGCATAGATGAGCATCTATTCATCAAGCCAACGTGCAAACTATCGCAAATCAAAGTGAAAGTCATTCATCAACACACAATCATCTTCATTAAAAGTAAAGAACCGAAATGATCTTACCAGGGCTGTTGCCGCAATATCTTGTTGCGGTCTTTGATTTAGAAATTTTCGCTGATGATCAATAAAATACAGCTCATATCAGTTGCTTTCGGTATCGTGCAACAATTTAAATATAGCGCGGGAATTCAAGATCGGATTTATGTCCGGTTTGCAAAAACACATTTATGTGACCAGGTGTAAATGGAATCGTTTGGATAAATCAGATGATCTGAGAAAACGCATGAAGTTCCCATAGAACTTCTGCACCAGTCTACTGATTTCTGTTGAGAAAGATAAGCATGTTGACATGATCTGGGATCAGACGCGACGCAACCTGGTGACAGCCAGTCCAGCCGACGAAAACACCCGCTCTGAGGGGACTGACATTGCCGGGATGCACGGGTACCTCCGCGCTAAAATTAATTCCATTGCTTCAAGACTCACACTACGCAACGCAACCTGCATTAGATTAATCGATAACAAATAAACGTGATCGACGAAATTCTTAACGATCAATTATCGATCGTCGATTAATCATGCCCATCCCTAGCGGTGATACTGTTTCCTATGCAGTGATGTGAGCCAATCATAACAGTGGAGTTTACTGACAAGCCTTAAAGGAGCCGCCCCTTAAAAACAGATCGTTTCAGACAGAGTGAAGGTTGAAAATAAGTTTTTCCACATTAATATTTGGGTGTTTTTTTTGTGCAAAAAACTTTATTAATCTGAAGGAACACATTAAAAAAAATACAACATCCATGTCATGACCCCTTTAATAATTAATGATCAATAATCAATGATTATACATTTCTGAGTGTATTATAGACTTGAAGTGAACTGAGAAAAGCATATGTAGGTTATTTCAATGATCACATTTTCTGTTTCACACATGTATGAAGTTTGTAATGTGTATCTGTTAATCTTTGGCACACACTTTTGGTGGCAGCAATTGTGCATGAGACTCAGCAGAGGCAGATTTGAAAGTGATGCTGATTGTCTGTTTATGTGAATGTACATATTATTCATAATAAGACTATGATGAGATGCCGGGCACAGCCCGCGAGGCTTACGCACTCACACACTCTAATTCCCTTACTCATTCACTGGCTCTGAAACAACACACACACACACACACACACACACACACACACACACACACACACACGCACACGCACGCACACACACACACACAATATGGGCAATCTCTCTTAGTGGAGAGGATCAAATGAATTTTTAATGCTCTTTAAATGTCATCATGTGTGTTATCTGGAAGCCATTTGAAACCTTTCCCTCAGAGCTCTGTCTCGCGACAAAACACACTGATGTCATTCAACAGGAACAGACACTCATTAAAGGAGTAGTTCAGTCAGAAATTAAAATTGTCATTATTTCAACGTTATTTAAATGAAAATTTAATTTAGCAGATTTTATTTATTTTATTTTTTTGTGAAAAAAAAAAGGATAAATCTTGTATTTTTTTCAATGAAATTACATGTTAGTCCACACACCTAGGCCCGGTTTCAGACAGGGCTTAGATTAAGCCAGGATTAGGCCATAGTTCAATTAGGCTTTTATAAACATGCCTTATCTTGAGACAAAACAATTGCACTGACATATTTTAAGATCTATCCGTGCAAGTTACTTTCAGCTCAAACATGCACTTTAGTCTGAGACTAACTTAAGCCTTGTCTGTGAAACTGGGCACTAATACACACAAACCATTGCTTAGCTTCAAAACTCACAACACACACTGTTAACCGTTTCTTTGACTTATCACACATTGTTTTTACTCTTTTATAAAACTTAAAAAAGGCTTGATTTTGGACCAGTGTTAAAGTGTGCATGTTTTTGAAGCAGAAATTCACAGCATCATATATGCATAAATGTTAAAACAACATTGTATCTGTGACGGAGTGATTCACATGATTTTAATTCAGATTCTGTTATTTTCATTGCATAAACACATTGTCTGCCGTGGATGTTGTTGAAATTGTGAGAGTGTAAAGTCACTGAACGTTATGCCACATGGCACAGGTCTTCACGAGTTGGACGCCCTGCAAGACCAGGAAGTGAAGGACTTTCGCTCCAAAATGAAGCGAATCAGCGAAGAGAAAATGCACCAAATGCAGATGATGTCGTGGGGGGAGTGGCTCCGGAGCTGTTACTCCCCTCAGCTGGAGACTGGGTTATTGGAGAATTTGATTGACAAGCATGAGGGCGTAATCAAAATTACCATGCACTACGACCAGTCACAGGTGTGTGGTGTTATTTTAGTACATGGTATGTTGCATATGTCTCTACCATGAGATGAATGATCAGTCTTATCCTTGTATTTCTTTCTCTCTGTGTAGGACACAGCTAGCCTGAAAGTGTCATTGCATTGTTCAGTATCTGAACTAATGGACCAGGCTCTCAAGAAATGGCAGACCACTCATGGCCCAGAGGAAGACATTGGTTCCCGGAGTGATTATGTGCTGCGTGTCAGCGGCAAACTGGAGTTCCTGTTTGAAGATTACCCTCTTAATCAGTACAAAGTAAGGTTCAATGGCAAAAATGGCTTTGAGGGGGTTAAACTGTATTTTCTAAGGTTCACTGTTGTTAATATAAGTACAGTACAGCACATTACATACCGTTTTTAGAGCAATGTGCAGTTTAAAATCTCATGTATTTTGCTCCTCTAAAAGCATTTCTTCATTCATTTGATGATTTTGATAATTCAGTTGATAATTCATCATCATGCTATTTCAAACCTCTATGATTTGTATGACCCCCCCAACACACACACATGTATATATTGTGTGTGTACTGGTTTGACCTACATTGAGGACCAAATATAGTGTGGTGTGTATTCAGGTTTCAGGCCATGCCCCCTACATTATGAGGACATGCCATCATAATTCAAATCGCTAAATAAACATACTAAACAATTATTTTTTGTTAAATGTAATAATTAAGTTTATGGGTAGGGTACACACACGTGTTTGACCCACTGATCTATATAAATGACGTTTAGTGGTTTTACCTCGTAATATTTAATCCAAAGATTAACATGCCTTAACAAAATTAATGGGGTCAATAGAGTGGTGCAGGTATGACGTAAATTTGTAGGCCAAAATGCAGAAAGGAGTTAGCACCGGAGTTAGGACTTCGTCCCGAAGTCAATGGGTTTTTTGATTGGGGTTTTGGTTAAATGGCTGAAATAAGGTCTGAGGTGAACACAAGCTCAAGACACTTTCACGTTTTATTCTTCAAGTGATTTTTCTAAAGCTCTTACATGTCTTGAAAGAGGCAGTTGCTAACAAGTGGCTGAATGGGACTAAAGAGGCTGTTGGGAAGTCTCTCAGGTAAACTTAGTCCCTTACAAACTATTCTAACTCAAAACTTTCTGGGAAAATGTTTTTAGATAAAAACTGAAAGAGCTGTTGGAAGCTTAACGATTGTGACATTGAAGTCGTGGGACAGTGGTGTAGTTCGCTTATAGCCTTACCTTTAGCTTTTTACTTCTGCCGACTGCATTTAGGCTTCAAACTTCATAAAAGTTGTGTTCATCTGTGATAATTATCTTGATGGACAAAACGAGCAAATCTCACATACATCTGGTGATCATAGAGCTTGTTTTTTGCGATAATCCAAAAGCCTATGGAAAAATCTTACTGGGTTTTTGTCAAGGTGTGATGCGAACCGCCGGTTGGCCTACAAAGTGACGTCAAACCTGCACCACTCTATAGCCCAAGTGACAAGTGTGCTATTCTCCAAGCCTTCTGGAGCTATAAATAAAAAATAATTAAATAATTGGCTAAAAAATATTTGTGTGAACTTTATTACTTTACATAAAGTGGAGCTTTTAAAACATTGTCAGCAATCACAAGTAATGATTATTATAAAAAATATGACTTGGGTTCTTGGATTGGGTTCTCCATAAAATTCACCATGCATCAAATGAACCCAGTGAGCTTTAGTGTAGATTAGCCTTTTTACTATGGAAAAACAATTAAAAAGAACGCCGCTAGTGAAATGTGTCTAACTGGTAGGTCATGTTCAGACATCAAACAAAAGAGTGTGTGCTTTACTTTACATTTTGTGTGTATAATAGTTCAGTTCCATCATGAGCGATCGGTCACAGGAGTCCATTAAAGATCATAAGTGACATGGTGTTCCAGGAAATACATAAAAACTCAAACCATGCAGACACAGTTATCAGAAATCATTTTACAACTTACAAAAAAAGTAGCAGTATTATTTCGGTCAAGTCACCTTTATTTATAAAGCACTTTTTACAGTACAGATTAGCCGCGTTTCCACTGTCGGGCCAGGGCCGGGCCAGGGCTTTAAACGGGCCGTGCCGGGCTAATAGCCTCGGGCCATTAGCACCGGGCATGCGTTTCCACTGTCGGGCCAGAAGCTCCACAGCGCCTCACTAAAACACGCCTGTAACACGCCTCTCTGGGACAACGTCACACTAACCCATCATTTCACCAACAAATGGAAGTTTTATCAGAAAACTAATCAGAAATCACTGGAAACAGCGTTGAAAACAAACACGATAAAAGCGGCCGTTTGCTAGCTTTTTTTGTTTGTTTGTTTAGCAGCTACTTGAATATTTAAAACCCAAGCATCGATGTTTTACCACAGGTTTACAATAAAAAGTGATACATTGATCATAATGAATTAATTTATGTAAAAATTGCACATTAGTCACTCATAATAAATTACCGTTAGGTCTATTTCACAAAAGAAAGAGGACACACTTACTTTTTCAGTCGCGTCTGTTTCTTTATCTGGTAACTTAGTTACAGGACATATATCACATTTAAAAAAAAAAAGATAATTTCTACAAATATATGGCCATACGACCTGAGGAGCTTTAGCACTCTCTCGACTCCCATACAGATATTTTCAGTCAGAGAAACAGAGGAAGCTCCCGAAAAAAAAAAGTTACTTTATTTTTTGATAGTCCGGTTTAAAGAGACGAGACGTAGGCTATGACAGATAAAATAAAAACATGACTGTGATAGCCTTTATGATTGGTCTGATTTCTTCAAGCGTTCGCTGTTTACTATGGTAACGGCTAGCGCGCATAGTCTTTTGCATCACAAACAGAAGGCATTCAAACATGAACGCGATTTAAATTATTTTATTTTTAAGTCTTAAATGCTGACAGAATCATCCAGCGATGCCGTCTCCCAACGGTAAACTCCTCCTCTGTTGGTAACCACTCCTCTAGCCCGAGCTGGCCCGCTTTGGCCCAAGGTATTCGACGGGCCAAAAATCCTGGCCGTTGGCCCCGAGTAAGCCCCGATCAAGCCCCGGAAGTGACAGTGGAAACGCGACTGGCCCTGGCACGCACTAGCACGGCCCGGCCCTGGCCCGACAGTGGAAACGCGGCTATTGTTTCAAAGCAGGTTTA